>NC_135411.1:47243535-47543535 GCF_051991245.1 Festucalex cinctus
CCACCATTACATGTGTAATGTATATGATAACAATATCCAAAATTATGATGCTTCACCTAGCAGGGAGCTTGTCTTACTACAGTACAGCCCAGAAGTGTGTCAGAGGGGAAAAAAAACCAAACACTTAAGTTAATATCCATAGAATATGCATAAGGCCAAATTTGAAAGCAAACACCAACATATTATGGTTGCTCCAACCAAAGTGCCTTTTTGGCATGTCAGTGCATAAATGGCAGACTTGAGTAGAATGTGTACAGCCACATACTGTAGAAGAATAAGGCCCTATACTGTATGTGCAATATTTTTTTTTTTAGGGGTTTGGAGGACACTAAGGTGAAATGTGCGGCAATTCACACTAACCACAGCTTCGGACTCACTAAAACACTCCAACACTACAGGTAACAGCATTTGGTTTAATTTGATTTTTTTTTTCACACATACAACATTCACTGGGAATGTTTGCTGTCAACAGAGCTTTGTTTTTTGGTGAGAATAAGATTGATGTCAAAATTCCACCTTTACCAAAACTCTTCGTTCAAGAGGTAAGGGCTAAACATTCCTTTACTGTATATAGGGTTTTCTACAGCATTTTGCTAACTGTAATGATTTTGTTTTATTTCCTTTCTCCATCAAGGTCTTGAATCCTTTTTACATCTTAGAGCTCTTTGCTGTTATTTTGTGGGCTGTTGAGGATTATTACCACTATTCCGTGTTTGTCTTTCTAATGGCAACTATTTTAATAGCCACTTCTTTGTACACCATTAGAAAGGTGAGTCACACTGGATTATTTCACTTGCATTGTTGCAAACCTTTCCACTGTGGCTGTAGATGTTAACATCAGCTGCTTGATCAGGATGCTTTTCTGCAAAGTGTTCATGATAGAGTGGTGTCCAGTGCAAGGGCCACCAGATCACCTGTATTGTTGGAATTATAAAAATGTTCCCAATGAAGCGAACGAGAAACCGTGTGCGGTCTAGCATAGAAAAAATGTTAATGTTTAAAAGAAATCTATAATACAAACATTTTTACTACAAAGTCATTCAGAACGAAATGTCTGTTTTCTTGTTCCAGTCCTGGTGGCCATTATTAACTTTATTCCTCATTCCAGCACTATGTGATACTACACAACATGGTGGTAGAACACAGTATGGTTCGTGTTTCAGTGTGCAGAGGAAATGAAGGCAAGTTTCCTTACGCTGTGGAATAAATGTATTTTTCCTTTTCATAACAACATCCCAATAATTGCTTGTATTGGTGGTGGTCTTTTCAAACTTAATCGCAGGCGTCGAACAGGTCATGTCAACTGAGCTGGTACCTGGTGATGTCATCATTATTCCATCCAATGGAATGATCATGCCCTGTGATGCTGTGCTCGTCTGTGGTACCTGCATTGTTGATGAGAGCATGTTGACAGGTTGACACCCCTCCTACAAATATACAATATAGTAAACCCACCTGGGTTCATGGTTCGCAGGTATTTTTTTTTTTGTACAGCTAATAACCCTATTTTGGTCTAACACATCTACTTGGGGTCACATCTATTACACTATTGACTGCCAGTGGGCATTTGAAAAAAGAAAAACCTGAAGTGATGAGCACAGTTTAGTTTTTGTTGAAAATTATTGATTGACATCTGCCGTAATCCTTTCTCAGACTAAAGAATGTGACGGCTGAAGCTTAATTTTAATGTACATATTTGGGCATGATTACTGATGTATATTGTAAGATTAATAGTTTGTTTGGCAAAATGGGGTGTATATTATTCACATCTAATTATTATTATAATTATAATTATTATTGTATCATCATTTACATTATTATTCAATTTTTGCCAGTGGCATATAGGTCGCTTGCACATGTCGTCACTTCCGCCTCGGATTTCTCGTAGTCGCCATGCTGGGTGGCCTCCATTTACGTAGCGATTCGGTCTAACACGTATCTATCACGTTTGTTTTCTGTGTTTAAAATGGTACATTGTTGCTGCATCGTTGGCTGTTCGAACAAAGCCAAGGGGGAAAATGGTCGGTTTTCCGAATTCCGAAAATAATTAGGAACCAGGGCCTGGAGACAGAGGAGTGCGGACTCCGGAGGGAAGTCGTTACTTTGGGCTCGTGTGTGCAGCGATCACTTTGTGAGCGGTAAGCTTGTTTACCTTTATTTAATGCATGAGGATTAATAACGTTTCGACCGCCCATATATGGGCAAGTTGCTTATGTTTTGGATTCATGAGCAAGCAAGTTCGGTAGTACAAGCTGGCTAGCGGACGTTAGCCGAAAGCTAACATCGAACATTTTCACCCAAGTAGTGCCAGTGCAAAGTGTTTACTGCTGAAATTGGATTGATTAGTCTTGGGCTCTTAATGCCGATAACATGTTTTTTGGTGGCAAAATGTAAACTTGGAAAAAAAAGAGACAGAAGGGGCTGATGCAAGAAAACAGACCCCCGGTAGCCTACACATCATGCTAAAGAACTTATTCACGGCCACCCTACTGCGGTAAAATAACCAGTCTTTCCATATTTTATTTGTTTATATATTTGTTTACTTTAACAGGTCGCCCTGCGCCCGTTTTTCTGTCCAATCATCCCGACTGGGCTCCAACATTAAAGTTGGGTCCCAAGTTACAACATCTATGTCTCAGCCCAGTCGGTGCCAAGATATGAACGTCCACAGGAGAGACAAGCAAAGAAAAGACGACTCGAAGTGGCAGAGAGTTTGTTGCAGTTATGCAGCCAGATGGCTCCAGTAACCTGTAACCTCAAGTACTGCTGACATCATTGACTCTGGTATGCCACTCAGAATTCATTACATGATATATTGTATGCATGAGTGAATGTATGTGTTTGTTTGTGTGTGTACACGCACCTTATATTTTCGAGACATTTGGAAGTGTTTATAGAAATAAGTATTTGCCTGTAGCAATGTTCATACATTAAAAAATGCAACAAAATGTGTACATTTCTTTTACACTGACAAAAAAACTATACTACTTTACTATATTAAACCTATTACTGGTACCGTATTTTTTTGTGATTTTTTCTTTATTTTTTTCTTTAGGGATCTCATGCCACACCGACTTGATTGCCAATGACATGATGGAAACGAAGGCGAGCATCAAAGCATTGGAGGAGGACAACATGCGACTGTTTGTTTGGCGCTAATAAAGGCAGCGTTTATACAAATTCTATTGTTGGGTTTGTTTACAAAGCTATACATAATACAAATGACAGGATTTGACTCAATGTGCAATATGGTCCCTCTTAAAGTAATGGCATAAATCTCTATTATTTCTAAAAGCACAAAAAATGAAGTGAATAATTATTAGATGTAGTAATTTCAAAGTTAAAAATTGAACTGTTAATTAATGTAGTTTATTTTAGCACAGGTGCCTACCATCCTGAGATGACGGTATGATGTAATGTTGATGGGGTACGCAATGACTTTCATTATGCTATGTACAGAGGAAAAAGTTGCTCTCTTTTAAATTTGTTTAATGTAAGACAAGTACCAGTACTGTGTTTCAGTTTTCCCAATAATCCTTGTTTCACACTTGTCACAAAACCACTGTCCTTTTGGCAGTCTAGATTGGCACACTTCAAGTGATATCATTTGATTTTACAATCTGCTGCAGCACAAAAAACTACTTTATTCCGCATCTTTGAAGTACATGAGCAAGTGGTAGGTGACAGCGGCTGAGCAGGAACACTGGAAGTCCACTGCTGATCTAGTAAATGCTCTCCCGAGCAGTTCAGGTAAGGAGGGGACTTTGGGAGAAAAAAAAAACTCTGGCCAAAACGAGCGATCTGGGTGGACTCGCTCAATCACACTTTGTCCACACCACAAAGTCGCAGAAGTCCGTCCAGTTAAACTCATCTGTGCCTGAATCTGAAAATATTACAAACATTGTAATGAAAATATGAAACATAGAATTAAATAAGAAACTACAAAAAGTAAAGCCATACATACCTGGTAATACTATTGGTGTTGTCGTGACAAGTGATGGGAATTGTTGCCATCTGGCACCAGACAGAAATTGGGTGTTGTGACAGCCTCCTTAACCGTGAGATCATAAGAAAAGCTGTCAGTATGCTCAGTAGTTACCATGAACACGTTTTATTGTACTGGAAACTGAAACTAAAAATACGTCCTCTGATAGTGGTTAACCTTAACCATTTAGAATAAGTTGATTAAGTAACGTAACTAGTGAAAGGGTAGCATTAAATTTAATTAAGCCACGGGGAGGCTGTGCAGTTACTTTTTATTCTTATACGCTCTGCCATATTTGCCTGTTATAAAATTGTTAGAAAAACCACATCAGGTAAACCTAGCTGTGCATGTAAACACAATGATAACAGGAAGCCTGAGAACAAATCAACATTTTTGTGTGCAGAATTACCAACACCATGTGGTTTACTTACGTGCAACAGCAACCGTTTCTTCTGATGCGATGTTAAAGTTTACACTCTGTATCCACCCGCTTACAAAATAATTGTAAGCCTCCAGGGATTTGTTGGCGTGTTATGGAGCATGATGTCAACACGAGGTAGGGAAAGATGTCCAGAGATGTCACATTTGGCCAGCAAGCTTTCTCCGTCAAAAAAAAAAATCACCCTTGGTCAGGACGTAATTAGGATCAATCCCGCCACACAGAGACACCTTCTGCCTGTATCGTTGTTTTTGATCTTCCGGTAAATCGTGAAAATACTGCGAAAATTACATCAGGTTGATAAGCTCTACCGTGTAACTCGCGAGTGTACCTTGTGAACCGGCGGACACCCAATATGGCGCCCGAAGGAAAAACTCCCATGATGCATTACGATGTGCAAGCGACCTATAGTGACAGGCATAACAAGTAACCAAAGGTAAAACCAACCTGTGTGCCATTCATACAATTGACAAAGTCATAGTTATGTGCAAATATATCAGCTTTGTGTTAAACTATACAAGCCCAGATTTCACACTAAGTATATTTGTGACTAATATGACTACTGATTGTTCGGGACTTTTAATGAAAACGCTCGCCAAAAATCAAGATCTCTACATTCATTTGCTATGGGACGCTTGCCGTCCGCGAGGCGCAGCGGAAGCTAAGCAGTGACATCAGCTGGAAGGATCTATAGAACTTTTTTTCCCCTTACACCTCGCTAACAGGTATTGTGCCAAAGATGTACCCCCGTAAAAAAAACTGCGGTCAGGCCAGCCGCCACTCGAAAAGACGAAGTCAAGCCAGCCGCCCCAACGATTGTTAATACTGTGCATTACGGTAACGTGCCGACGTGCCCCTGCGTTGGCCACCTTCAAAATAAAAGCTGAGCAACACCTGGTTTATGGTTTAAAATAAAGAATCATAAAAAAACAACGGTTTGTTATTCCAGAACCAGACCAGTTCTGAGGGACACTACACCACCCCAGGTATCCAACCAAAGTACTTTCAACAAAATCTGATGTTGCATTTCAAAATAAAACTGTTTTGAAAAATTTATTTTCTGACATTAATCCCTGTTTTCAAAAAATCATTAAAAATTCATGGTTTGTTATCCCAGGACCAGACCAGTTCTAGGGGACACTACACCACCCCAGGTATCCAACCAAACTACTTTGAACAAAATCTGATGTTGCATTTCAAAATAAAACTCATTTGAAAAGTTACATTTTGACTATAATCCCTGATTTCAAAAAATCATTAAAAATTCATGGTTTGTTATCCCAGGACCAGACCAGTTCTGAGGGACAGTACACCACCCCAGGTATCCAACCAAAGTACTTTGAACAAAATCTGATGTTGCATTTCAAAATAAAACTCATTTGAAAATTTTAATCTCAACTATAATCCCAGATTTCAAAAAATCATTAAAAATTCATGGTTTGTTATCCCAGGACCAGACCAGTTCTGATGGACACTACAGCACCCCAGGTATCCAGCCAAACTACTTTGAACAAAATCTGATGTTGCATTTCAAAATAAAACCCATTTGAAAATTTAAATCTCGACTATTATTGTTGATTTCAAAAAATAATTAAAAATTCATGGTTTGTTATCCCAGGAACAGACCAGTTCTAAGGGACACTACACCATCCCAGGTATCCAGTCAAAGTACTTTGAACAAAATCTGATGTTGCATTTCAAAATAAAACCCATTTGAAAATTTAAATCTCGACCATAATCCCAGATTTCAAAAAAACATTAAAAATTCATGGTTTGTTATCCCAGGACCAGACCAGTTCTGATGGACACTACAGCACCCCAGGTATCCAGCCAAACTACTTTGAACAAAATCTGATGTTGCATTTCAAAATAAAACCCATTTGAAAATTTAAATCTCGACTATTATTGTTGATTTCAAAAAATAATTAAAAATTCATGGTTTGTTATCCCAGGAACAGACCAATTCTAAGGGACAGTACACCACCCCAGGTATCCAACCAAAGTACTTTGAACAAAATCTGATGTTGCATTTCAAAATAAAACTCATTTGAAAATTTTAATCTCAACTATAATCCCAGATTTAAAAAAATCATTAAAAATTCATGGTTTGTTATCCCAGGACCAGACCAGTTCTGATGGACACTACAGCACCCCAGGTATCCAGCCAAACTACTTTGAACAAAATCTGATGTTGCATTTCAAAATAAAACCCATTTGAAAATTTAAATCTCGACTATTATTGTTGATTTCAAAAAATAATTAAAAATTCATGGTTTGTTATCCCAGGACCAGACCAGTTCTAAGGGACACTACACCATCCCAGGTATCCAGCCAAAGTACTTTGAACAAAATCTGATGTTGCATTTCAAAATAAAACCCATTTGAAAAATAAAATCGAGACTATTATTGCTGATTTAAAAAAAATCATTAAAAATTCATGGTTTGTTATCCCAGGACCAGACCAGTTCTAGGGGACACTACACCACCCCAGGTATCCAACCAAACTACTTTGAACAAAATCTGATGTTGCATTTCAAAAATAAAACTCATTTGAAAAGTTACATCTTGACTATAATCCCTGATTTCAAAAAATCATTAAAAATTCATGGTTTGTTATCCCAGGACCAGACCAGTTCTGAGGGACACTACACCACCCCAGGTATCCAACCAAACTACTTTGAACAAAATCTGATGTTGCATTTTAAAATTAAAACTCATTTGAAAAATTACATCTCGACTATAATCCCTGATTTAAAAAAATCATTAAAAATTCATGGTTTGTTATCCCAGGACCAGACCAGTTCTGAGGGACAGTACACCACCCCTGGTATCCAACCAAAGTACTTTGAACAAAATCTGATGTTGCATTTCAAAATAAAACTCATTTGAAAATTGAAATCTCGACATTAATCCCTGATTTCAAAAAATCATTAAAAATTCATGGTTTGTTATCCCAGGACCAGACCAGTTCTGAGGGACAGTACACCACCCCAGGTATCCAACCAAAGTACTTTGAACAAAATCTGATGTTGCATTTCAAAATAAAACTCATTTGAAAATTGAAATCTCGACATTAATCCCTGATTTAAAACAATCATTAAAAATTCATGGTTTGTTATCCCAGGACCAGACCACTTCTAAGGGACACTACACCACCCCAGGTATCCAACCAAAGGACTTTAAACAAAATCTGATGTTGCATTTCAATATAAAACTCATTTGAAAATTAAAATCTCGACTATTATTGCTGATTTCAAAAAATCATAAAAAATTCATGGTTTGTTATCCCAGGACCAGACCAGTTCTAAGGGACACTACAGCACCCCAGGTATCCAACCAAACTACTTTGAACAAAATCTGATGTTGCATTTTTTGAAATCAGGGATTATAGTCGAGATTGCAATGTTCAAATGAGTTTTATTTTGAAATTCAACATCAGATTTTGTTCAAAGTACTTTGGCTGGATACCTGGGATGGTGTCGTGTCCCTTAGAACTGGTCTGGTCCTGGGATAACAAACCATGAATTTTTAATGTTTTTTTTAAATCAGGGATTATAGTCGAGATTACAATGTTCAAATGAGTTTTATTTTGAAATGCAACATCAGATTTTGTTCAAAGTACTTTGGCTGGATACCTGGGATGGTGTCGTGTCCCTTAGAACTGGTCGGGTCCTGGGATAACAAACCATGAATTTGTAATGATTTTTTGAAATCAGGGATTATAGTCGAGATGTAACTTTTCAAATGAGTTTTATTTTGAAATGCAACATCAGATTTTGTTCAAAGTACTTTGGTTGGATACCTGGGGTGGTGTAGTGTCCCCTAGAACTGGTCTGGTCCTGGGATAACAAACCATGAATTTTTAATGTTTTTTTTAAATCAGGGATTATAGTAGAGATTGCAATGTTCAAATGAGTTTTATTTTGAAATGCAACATCAGATTTTGTTCAAAGTACTTTGGCTGGATACCTGGGATGGTGTAGTGTCCCTTAGAACTGGTTTGTTCCTGGGATAACAAACCATGAATTTTTAATGATTTTTTGAAATCAACAATAATAGTCGAGATTTCAATTTTCAAATGGGTTTTATTTTGAAATGCAACATCAGATTTTGTTCAAAGTAGTTTGGATGGATACCTGGGGTGCTGTAGTGTCCATCAGAACTGGTCTGGTCCTGGGATAACAAACCATGAATTTTTAATGATTTTTTTAAATCAGCAATAATAGTCTATATTTTATTTTTCAAATGAGTTTTATTTTGAAATGCAACATCAGATTTTGTTCAAAGTACTTTGGCTGGATACCTGGGATGGTGTCGTGTCCCTTAGAACTGGTCTGGTCCTGGGATAACAAACCATGAATTTTTAATGATTTTTTGAAATCAGGGATTATAGTCGAGATTGCAATGTTCAAATGAGTTTTATTTTGAAATTCAACATCAGATTTTGTTCAAAGTACTTTGGCTGGATACCTGGGATGGTGTAGTGTCCCTTAGAACTGGTTTGTTCCTGGGATAACAAACCATGAATTTTTAATGATTTTTTGAAATCAGGGATTATAGTCGAGATTGCAATGTTCAAATGAGTTTTATTTTGAAATTCAACATCAGATTTTGTTCAAAGTACTTTGGCTGGATACCTGGGATGGTGTCGTGTCCCTTAGAACTGGTCTGGTCCTGGGATAACAAACCATGAATTTTTAATGATTTTTTGAAATCTGGGATTATAGTTGAGATTAAAATTTTCAAATGAGTTTTATTTTGAAATGCAACATCAGATTTTGTTCAAAGTAGTTTGGCTGGATACCTGGGGTGCTGTAGTGTCCATCAGAACTGGTCTGGTCCTGGGATAACAAACCATGAATTTTTAATGATTTTTTTAAATCAGGGATTATAGTCGAGATTGCAATGTTCAAATGAGTTTTATTTTGAAATGCAACATCAGATTTTGTTCAAAGTACTTTGGCTGGATACCTGGGATGGTGTCGTGTCCCTTAGAACTGGTCTGGTCCTGGGATAACAAACCATGAATTTTTAATGATTTTTTGAAATCAGGGATTATAGTCGAGATGTAACTTTTCAAATGAGTTTTATTTTGAAATGCAACATCAGATTTTGTTCAAAGTACTTTGGTTGGATACCTGGGGTGGTGTAGTGTCCCCTAGAACTGGTCTGGTCCTGGGATAACAAACCATGAATTTTTAATGATTTTTTTAATCAGGGATTAATGTCGAGATTGCAATGTTCAAATGAGTTTTATTTTGAAATGCAACATCAGATTTTGTTCAAAGTACTTTGGCTGGATACCTGGGATGGTGTCGTGTCCCTTAGAACTGGTCTGGTCCTGGGATAACAAACCATGAATTTTTAATGATTTTTTTAAATCAGCAATAATAGTCTATATTTTATTTTTCAAATGAGTTTTATTTTGAAATGCAACATCAGATTTTGTTCAAAGTACTTTGGCTGGATACCTGGGATGGTGTCGTGTCCCTTAGAACTGGTCTGGTCCTGGGATAACAAACCATGAATTTTTAATGATTTTTTTAAATCAGCAATAATAGTCTATATTTTATTTTTCAAATGAGTTTTATTTTGAAATGCAACATCAGATTTTGTTCAAAGTACTTTGGCTGGATACCTGGGATGGTGTCGTGTCCCTTAGAACTGGTCTGGTCCTGGGATAACAAACCATGAATTTTTAATGATTTTTTGAAATCAGGGATTATAGTCGAGATTGCAATGTTCAAATGAGTTTTATTTTGAAATTCAACATCAGATTTTGTTCAAAGTACTTTGGCTGGATACCTGGGATGGTGTAGTGTCCCTTAGAACTGGTTTGTTCCTGGGATAACAAACCATGAATTTTTAATGATTTTTTGAAATCAGGGATTATAGTCGAGATTGCAATGTTCAAATGAGTTTTATTTTGAAATTCAACATCAGATTTTGTTCAAAGTACTTTGGCTGGATACCTGGGATGGTGTCGTGTCCCTTAGAACTGGTCTGGTCCTGGGATAACAAACCATGAATTTTTAATGATTTTTTGAAATCTGGGATTATAGTTGAGATTAAAATTTTCAAATGAGTTTTATTTTGAAATGCAACATCAGATTTTGTTCAAAGTAGTTTGGCTGGATACCTGGGGTGCTGTAGTGTCCATCAGAACTGGTCTGGTCCTGGGATAACAAACCATGAATTTTTAATGATTTTTTTAAATCAGGGATTATAGTCGAGATTGCAATGTTCAAATGAGTTTTATTTTGAAATGCAACATCAGATTTTGTTCAAAGTACTTTGGCTGGATACCTGGGATGGTGTCGTGTCCCTTAGAACTGGTCTGGTCCTGGGATAACAAACCATGAATTTTTAATGATTTTTTGAAATCAGGGATTATAGTCGAGATGTAACTTTTCAAATGAGTTTTATTTTGAAATGCAACATCAGATTTTGTTCAAAGTACTTTGGTTGGATACCTGGGGTGGTGTAGTGTCCCCTAGAACTGGTCTGGTCCTGGGATAACAAACCATGAATTTTTAATGATTTTTTTAATCAGGGATTAATGTCGAGATTGCAATGTTCAAATGAGTTTTATTTTGAAATGCAACATCAGATTTTGTTCAAAGTACTTTGGCTGGATACCTGGGATGGTGTCGTGTCCCTTAGAACTGGTCTGGTCCTGGGATAACAAACCATGAATTTTTAATGATTTTTTTAAATCAGCAATAATAGTCTATATTTTATTTTTCAAATGAGTTTTATTTTGAAATGCAACATCAGATTTTGTTCAAAGTACTTTGGCTGGATACCTGGGATGGTGTCGTGTCCCTTAGAACTGGTCTGGTCCTGGGATAACAAACCATGAATTTTTTATGATTTTTTTAAATCAGCAATAATAGTCTATATTTTATTTTTCAAATGAGTTTTATTTTGAAATGCAACATCAGATTTTGTTCAAAGTACTTTGGCTGGATACCTGGGATGGTGTCGTGTCCCTTAGAACTGGTCTGGTCCTGGGATAACAAACCATGAATTTTTTATGATTTTTTGACATCAGGGATTATAGTCGAGATTGCAATGTTCAAATGAGTTTTATTTTGAAATTCAACATCAGATTTTGTTCAAAGTACTTTGGCTGGATACCTGGGATGGTGTCGTGTCCCTTAGAACTGGTCTGGTCCTGGGATAACAAACCATGAATTTTTAATGATTTTTTTAAATCAGGGATTATAGTCGAGATGTAACTTTTCAAATGAGTTTTATTTTGAAATGCAACATCAGATTTTGTTCAAAGTACTTTGGTTGGATACCTGGGGTGGTGTAGTGTCCCCTAGAACTGGTCTGGTCCTGGGATAACAAACCATGAATTTTTAATGATTTTTTTAATCAGGGATTAATGTCGAGATTGCAATGTTCAAATGAGTTTTATTTTGAAATGCAACATCAGATTTTGTTCAAAGTACTTTGGCTGGATACCTGGGATGGTGTCGTGTCCCTTAGAACTGGTCCGGTCCTGGGATAACAAACCATGAATTTTTAATGATTTTTTTGAAATCAGGGATTATAGTCGAGATTGCAATGTTCAAATGAGTTTTATTTTTAAATGCAACATCAGATTTTGTTGAAAGTACTTTGGCTGGATACCTGGGGTGGTGTAGTGTCCCTTAGAACTGGTCTGGTTCTGGAATAACAAACCGTTATTTTTTTATGATTCTTTATTTTAAACCCTAAACCAGGTGTTGAGCAGCTTTTATTTTGAAGGTGGCCAGCGCAGGGGCACGTCGGCATGTTACCGTAATGCACAGTATTAACAATCGTTGGGGCGGCTGGCTTGACTTCGTCTTTTCGAGTGGCGGCTGGCTTGACCGCAGTGTAAAAATATGTAGGAGCCACAAGCGATTTCAACCAACAATCAACAGTTGGCTCACCTCTGGACAGCCAGCCAGTCCTGGCTTGAAAAGTACACCTACAACTCAGATTCCCCTTCTGTTTCAATCTGACTCATACAGTAAACAACCAGGACCAATAAATAATCACAGAATTATCACGAATTTAATCTCTACTTCAAACATCCAAGATTTAGGGGAAGCAGCTAGTGTAAATAAATTCGATTCCCAGCCCTGCCTGTATGTGAAACAAATGCAAAGGTTTCTTTATGAGTATAAAAAAACAAAACAAAACTTCATCCTAACAGCTATCCCAAATTAGCCGTATATTTGTGTTTTGACTGCCAACAACATAGCTTCATGACTGACTCATGTATCGGACCATCAGTTACCTAGCTAGCTAACATGGCTAAGCAATGCTGAGTGAGTGATTACGTTAATTGTAATGGTTAGAACAAATCACCGGATAAACGATAGATCAAGGGTTGCTTTTAGATAAATGTCAGATAAACAAAACGGAAAACTTGAAGTGGGGGGGGGGTCATATTTACCTCGATGCTGGCGGCGACTGGACAAAATGAACCAGGAAATAGTCAGACGAACATTGTCACACCCCCATTCCTATCTGACCAATGAAAGTTGTCGCAGCGGCTTCCAAGCTGACCATGACAAGGCTTCTATCATCGGTTGAACGGAGGACCCCGCCCACACAACACAGAAAAAGATTCGCAACCAAAAAACAGGTTTCAATCAAAAAACAGATTCGCAACCAAAAAACAGATTCGCAACCAAAAAACAGATTCGCAAACAAAACGAAAAAAATACTTGCAAAAGATTTTATTAAAATACAAATCCATGTTTGAAATGTTTTTTTTTGTTTGAAAATTTTTATTTTATATGAAAACCCTTTTTTGTTTGATTAAAATTTATTTGAGGTTGCAAATCCCCTTTTTGTTTGATTGAATTTTTTTTTTGATTGCAAATCCCCTTTTTGTTTGATTGAAATTTTTTTTTGATTGCAAATTCCTTTTTTGTTTGATTGAAAATAAAGACACAAATTTCTCTCCATACAAGTCTGTGTGTGTTGTCAAGTCGCGCCAGGAGTGACGTCATGCAGCCGACAAATTCAGCCTTCGGAGGACACAGGCTTGTGAATTTGGACACAGGCAGCGACTGTTTACCGCAGCGACTGTTTACCGCAGCGCCAAGCAAGCCAATTATGCGCATGTGCGTTGTCAGATACGCTAGTTGACTGCCAGTTTTTTTTGCCATTCAGATGTCGCATGTACAGAAACAACGTTCTCAGGGCTAACAACTTGATTTCTCATTGTGCATGCACGAAACAAGCTGTCGGCTTTTCCACTCCCTGTGACAAAAACATGACAAAATATATAGGAATTTAAGACCAAAACAGTAGAACTACGGTATTGTATTTTAGAGGACACTGACAGAAATATTTTCAATGATTTTATTTTGAAGGGCTTGGGCATGCACCGCATTAATAGCATATTATGACCGGTCACCACCGGTATGTACATGAATTAATATGTATGCATCCTACTGTTTTGAAATACTAATAATAATAAAAAAAAAAAATTGTCAGTTTTAATGCTGCTTTTGCTCATTTTTGTCGAGGTACCGTTTAAAAAATGTCAGAGTCCAAATTTTTAAGTTGTCAGAAAAAGAGAAAACGGTAGATGAAAAAAGTTTTAAAAATTATCTAAAAATATAAGTGACCATAAAATGTCCAAAAACGAAGAAGAAAAGCAGAAATTTACCATGAAATGTCCATGAAATTGCCCAAAATGACAGAGAATTGATTAAATAAAGACAGAAAAGAAAATGTTCAATAAGTAACTATAAAATGTCCAAAAACAAAATAAACAAATCCCCCAAATTACCATAAAATGTACACCCCCCACCCCACCCCCCCCAGAGAAATACCAAGTGTTCATAAAATTGCCAAAAATATCAGAAATTTGACAGAAAAGTCTATAAGTATCGGGGGGGAAAAAAATATCCAAAAATGGAAGATGATAGGTAGAAGAAAATGGATCTCTATGTACTGGATGCTGCATATTTTCCTGTTATGGTGCAGCTCTAATTAGCTTTTGGGCCCTCAGTAGATTAGACCAACACCAATACGCTGTTTCGGTCATCACAATGTTCAAATGTTTTGTAGCTCCAGAAGGATCCTTTTTTGTTTATTTCGCCTAACATGGCTCTTTTGACAAGAAAGGTTGCTGACCCTTGGCCAAAAGAAAGCAAGGGGAGTATGTGTTGATTTCATTTTGTACTGTACATCATTGATCACAATTATTGATGTACAGTGATACCTCGGCTGACGAACGCTTCAGCTCACGAACTTTTCGCCTCACGAACATTAAATTCGAGAGAATTTAGTCTCTGCTGACGAACTACTTTTCGGCGGACGAACCAAACCACGCGGTCGAACAGCACCACGGTGGCGGCCACGAGAAGCTGACGCACGCTCACGGCGTCCCAGTTCGTCACCCCCTTTCTTTTAGTACGGACGCGGTTTGTGTTTGATAGACATTTTGAGTGTACTTTTGCTATTATGGGACCGAAAAAGACCCCACCACAGGCTAGTGTTAAGCCTAATGCTTACCAGCGAGGGACGGCGATTCGGCGGCGCATTTGCATTGTAGTCAATGGAGTTCGCGCCACTAAAAAAAGCGAAAGTGCCATCACGTGCCTCAAAAAAGGAGAAAATCGTGCCACGGCTGTTTAGTCCCAGGAAAGAGGTGAAAGTAGTTGGCGGTGCTCACTTTTTGTTGACTCGCTAAAGTGCTCCACTTCCTTGTTCACCAAGGGACACACCTCCTCCGCTCCGGTGAGCACGAAAGTGCGAATGAGCGACAACACTCTACGCGGTGAAACGCTCGCGAATGAAGTAAGTCTACCATTGCTACTATCCTTAAGAACTACCATCACAAAGTAAAATAAAACGACTTTATTATACAGTACAATTTATTTCTTTAATTACAATACAATAGCACATTTATTATACATAAAATAAGGTATATTTTTGTGTAGTTTTAAGGCTTATTTAGTAGAAAATTATGTTTTATAGGGAGCTGGGAACGGATTATTCTCATTTTAATGGTTTCTTATGGGAAATAAATGTTCGGAAGAAGAACTTTTCGGCTTACACACACTCTCTGGGAACCAATTCAGTTCGTGAGCCGAGGTATCACTGTATATTGTCAGATCTTAAGTTTGTTAGTTTGGATTTGGAAGTATTTCGGATGACATTCAAAACTGTCACACAGAGCAAAAAAAAAAAAAAAAAAAAAAAAAAAAAAAAAAAAAAAAAAGACACTTTTCTCTTGTCTGGAGCAAATCAAAGCCTGGATGACAATGAACTTCTTGAATTTCAGTGAAAAGAAAGTTACATCGTTTGTTCCCAGTGGCCTTTGTACATCTCACCCTGGTGCCAGCCAACGAGTCTCAAACTTGGATTTTAAATTGTACCAGCAAATTGGTGCTGTTGTCAAATCCAGGTTTTGTTTTGTTTTTCATATTTGGCAGCTGGCTAAGCAAAGCCTCTTTTTTTTTTCAACAGGACTTCCATCCAATCCCTGCCTTCATTACATATCTGCTGAATTACTGTAATACAATCTAATTTGGAGTCAGCCAGGCCTTCCACAAAAAAGTGGTTGTAGTTGGTCCAAAATACTGCTGCTCGTCTCCTCACTGCTGCTAGTAGGAGAGAGAACATAACTACAATTCTGGCCTCCCTTCATTGGCTCACTGTACATTTTAGAGTTAATTTTAAGATTTTTTTTTAATTAGTTTTCTATTTTTTACGAGTTACCTATGAGTTAAAGCTAGTTAAAATTTTTAAAAAAAAAATAGACTTCTGGTGAGTGCAGTTGTCTGTCTTGTTTTTTTATTGGATGTCTGTTTGGATTTCCAGGGGAGAGTGTACCTGCTACAAAGAACAGTATACCAAGTTCAGGCGAGGATGCAGAGAGGATTTACAACACAGAAGAACACAAACACCACACACTTTTCTGTGGCTCACATGTGATTCAAAGTCGCCACTTTGCTGGTGAGCTGGTAAAGGTGTTCGTGGTCAAAACAGGTGAGGACTGACTAGGCTTAATGCTGAATGTGGTAAGAATGCATTTTTCAGCTGTTTTGCGTTACGACGTTAATTACAAAAGCTCATTAACTGACCTTCCATCATCCAACAGGCTTTAGTACAGAAAAGGGTCAGCTTGTGCGCTCCATCCTCTACCCGAAACCCACCATCTTCAAACTGCACCGGGATGCCATACAGTTCCTCATGTGTATGGCAGTGGTGGCAGTGATTGGCATCATCTACACCATCACGATTGATGTCATAAATGAGGTACCAATTCAAATGATGATTACCAGATAATCGTCACCTTACTAAAATAATGGTCTAAGTCATTTCTTGAGTTTATATATCTAAGAAACTAACTCAATACTTATTATATAACATTTATTAATCATTTAATTTCAATTCTTTATTTAGTGCAGACACAAATGGGTCCATAGAAATAAAAAAATACAAAAATATTTTTTTTTTTAAAAAGACATTTTTTTTTTAAAACAATCAGCTCTCTACATTTGAGGACAGTAAATGACATTCTGAGATGTAATGGACCCACAAATATTTATGGCATTATATGACCTGACCACTATTTATTTTATTTTATTATTTATTTTATTTTATTTTATTGAGAATGTATACACTTATTAAATTTGGTCAATGGATGTTCTTGTCGGATTTTATCGTTATGCAGTTTGTATTGCTTGTTTGCTTGCTGAAAAAGAATAAAAATAATAAGTTCATGAGAAAAAAAAAACAAAAAAAACAAAAAAACAACCTATCAGCTCACTTTGTTAATTAAGAGTCTCTCCATCCAATGCTTCCTCAAATCAGATGTGTACCTGCAACTGCACATTGAGGATAATTTCTGGGGCAGAATGGAATGATCTTTTTAACCAAGGATGTATCCGATTTTAGAAGAGCTGGCCAGCATACTGAGATGTTCTTTAAGGCAAAAAATAAAAAATAAAGTACTTGTGGAGGCTGCTGATACAAGCTACCGATACTTAACCCCTGTAGTCGTTGACGCTAGCTATACTACTTTGACACATCATCATATGCATCAGGTCTTTGTTCACTCCTTTTTTTTTTTTTTTTTTTTTTGTCACTGTGTTAAATGAAATCTTATTTATCAAAAGTCCAAGTGGTATTGGTACTTAGTATCGGTGAGTATTCAAAGAGCGAATACTCGTACAGGTATCTGTCTGAAAAAAGTGGTATTGAACATCCCCAGTGTTGACGATCGCGTTCCCTTTCTTTCCAGGTTCATTTCCTGGACGTCATCTTTGACGCTTCGAACATTGTCTTCATTGCCGTGCCCATCTTCTTACCTATGACATTGACTGTTGGTCTTGTGCATGCGCAGCGGCGCTTGAAGCAACTTGGCATCTTTTGCATCAGTCCGCAAAGGATCAATATCTCCGGTCAGCTCAACCTGGTCTGCTTTGACAAGGTGGGCGCAATCCAGCCAACTGTGCAGTAACACTTTATAAGAGGCATGTCATATTTGTGGCAAATGGCAAATGGCACTTCATTTATATAGCGCTTTTCCACCTTCAAGGCCCTCAAAGCGCTTTACATTTTTGACTACCCATTCACCTACTGATGACGCAGCATCAGGAGCAATTGGGGGTTCAGTATCTTGCTAAAGGATACTTCGACGTGGTCACAATGGCCTGGGATCGAACCCACAACCTCTGGGTTGGGAGACGACCACCATACCAGTGAGCCATGCCGCCCCCCAATTGTGGAATTAATGTAGCTGTTTTATTTTCCCTGAAAATGGTTGATAAAAACATTAATTCCTTTTATTTATTTATTTGTTATTCTATTAGCAAGTAATTGGTTAATAGATTTAAGGTTTTTACCCACTGCACTTGGTATTCATGGCGTTACCCGGAGGGAAGGGCGTAGAAGTGCGCAGGGATGATAGTGGCTCGTGGCAAGCATGTCCGTATTTAGCACCGCTTGCTAAGCTACCAAACCTGCCTGGTGCATTTTCTCCCTTGTTTGAGCATAAAGTACGTTACAGCGAAAGCTCCATCTTTGCCCACAATAAGGAGGAGACATGAAGAATGTGTTCTATAGTTTATCGGTTAAAACCAACAGTGGAGGTCTCCGTCCGTCACTGTCTTCTTTACCATGTCATGGTACAATATTTGTCTTATGTTCAGATGTTTTGTAACCTTGCCATCACTTCTTTAATATAGTTCATGAGCTCTTCTGCAAATGGCCGATTGCTATATTTTCATTTCAATGTTTTAGTCCCCCCATAAAGTTTTTTGTGTGTTTTGTTTTTGTTTCCATGCCTAATAAACGGCTATCAACTGTGCAAACTTAACTATCTACATTTTTATTTTAGACCGGCACACTCACTGAGGACAGTTTGGACCTGTGGGGTATTCAGAGAGCTGAAGACTGCATGTAAGTGTATATCATCACATTCCTTGTAGGAATAAGTAAACAAATCAATAAAAGTCAGTTTGATTTTAGTAACAGGTGCAAAATCCATGCTCATTTTCTTTGTTCTTGAAGCTTTTATAGTCCCACTCATTTTTCTACAAATGACTTTATGTTCATTTTTAGATAACAGAACGAATATGGAGCATTCAAACATCATCCCCGATAATAAAATTATAATGAGAAACAATTCCAAGAAAATCTCTTAAATATTCTTGTTATGGTAATAAAAATTAAAAGCTGAATTTTAAATGTGTTCAGTGGAGTTCTTACTGGTTTAATCATGTATTCTTGTTTGAAAAGGATTTTGTTGCATACTTGATGCACATGACATTTGATTCAGTTTTTCAGCTCCAAACACTGCCGAATTAACAGGCAGTCTGATGAAGACTTCTTTTGTAGCGTGCATGGCTACTTGCCACTCACTCACCACCATAGACGGTAAACTATATGGAGACCCTTTGGACGTCAAGGTGTTCTGTGCTACGGGCTCGGTAAGAACCAGTCATTGATTGTTAAAACGCAGCATACTTAAGACAGACTGGGGCTTCATTATTCATGATTATTATTTGGGTTTTTTTAACTTGGCAATATATATATATATTACGATGTGAAGAAGAAAAAAAAACCAGGAAAACAAAACATAAAAATGTGAAACTATGTTTCCATTTTTCCCTTTTTCATCAGTTTATGATAGCTTCAGAAGAAAAACAAAACAAAACAAAGCCCAGTTAAGCACAAAAGGAAACTGAACTGTGCCTGTATTTAAAGAGGAAGTCAAATCCAAACTGTTGTTTACAATAATATCATGAACATGTTATGCAGCCCACTAGTCTAAACATAACATTCTGATTAATATTATGTTTGTGGAATAAGAATTAAGCAGCAAAATCCAGTTGTCACTTGCTGTCAACTGACAATGGCGTGACAGTGGCACGGTGCTCAGGTAACGACCAATCAAGGCTCATCTTCAGAAAACAGGCAAGCCGTGATTGGTCATTACCTAGCTGATCCCTTTTAGCATTACGGTTGCTGCTGTAAGTTGTTTAATTGTTTTATGTGTGGCCAACAGCTTAAAGCAATAAAGAAGCCTTTTATTAAAAATCGTTTGTTGTCAAACTGCACATCGCTACACTGAGAAAAACCAAAATGGCATTAAGACATGCTTTACGGGGAAGGTTCCCGGCACATGCAGGACAATGTGAATATTGCTCCCATGTACATTGTGATGACGATGCTCAAACACAGGCATACTTAACTAGCCCGGACTCCACCCTGTAATAAATTATACAACAGGGATCACCAAAATTATAGAACAGACATCCCCAATCCTGGTCCTCGAGGGCCGGAGTCCTGCAGGTTTGAAATGTTTCCGTACTCCAGCACACCTGATAGTAACTCATCAGCAAGCGCCGCAGAAGTCTGATAGCGATCATGATCTTTAGAATGTGGTGCGTTAAAGGACAGAAACATTTCAGGACTCCGGCCCTCGAGGATCAGGATTGGGGAAGCCAGACAGAGGAAGGTCTAGTATGTGCCATATGGAATTTAACCAATATTTTCAGGAGAAATATGCCTTCACACAGATCTTATTTTGCATACGTCTATGACTGCTGGTAATAAGGCATACCAGATTCAGATGTCTTATCTTTATATCTTTCTAAACCATACTGTATGTATTTCTTTTCTTTCATAATGGCTACATTGTATGAGTGTAGATTACATTTATTTCATTGTGTACAGATTCTTGGGGAGGCAAGAGAAAAACATGCTGAATTTTTCAATCTAAAAAATTCCACTGTTGTACGATTTCCAGAACAGGTAATCCTTCAACTGGGCAGTTTATTTTCCCTTTATATCACATTTCTTCGTAGTATGACGGTATATTAGGCCACTTATAAATATATATGGTATATATTTTTTAGAGGGTGGAGGCAATATTCTGAAAAAAACAAACAAAAAAACTCAAATTTGCCACTTTAGAAAATGGCAAATTTTCTACTTTCTAAAGTGGCAAATTTTTGAGTTTAGAAAGTGGCAGATTTGCCAGAAAAGAACTCGAAACTTATGAGAAATACACATAGCGTAGCTATAGCCTAATCATTTGAGGATTCGTTGGTGGTTAATGGGACTGTTTATAAAATGAAAAAGCAGGATGGAGACAGATTCATTGTTAATTGAAACTTTACTCGTCATACACATCAGCTTGCTAGATGGACAGCACTTCATGATCTCCTATCAGCTGACTAGCACTAACCAATCAGAAGCTAGCATACTTTAGGTAAATGCAAATGAATGACGGAGAGCAGCAGATTCGACACATCAACTTACTTATACCAAAAAAAAAAAAAAAAAAAAAAAAAAAAAGTATCAATGAGTAAATAATTCTGGAAACATAAATGTACAAGTAAATATACATTTTAACAAATTAACTTAAATGCTTGATCCTTAGGGTGTGGCCCTTCGCAAATCTAATCTTTAATTATTTAAATATACTTAGGTGATTAAATGTAATTTAATATCTGCTATCTCCTCATTTGAAAACTCGACCAAAACGTATTGGCCCAAACATTCGAAGTACTGCAATTGGCTGGCAAACAGTTCAGGGTGTACCCTGCCTACTGCCCGAAACCGGCTGGGATGGGCTCCAGCACCCCCTCGACCCTTGTGAGGAGTAATCTGCCACTTCATAAACTCACAAATTTGCCACTTTAGAAAGCCGCAAATTTGCAAGGTTTTTTTTTCAGAATTTTGCCCTCACCCTCTAAAAAAAATATCTATACATGACCCTAATACACCGCCGTACCTTTGTAAAACAGTTCACTAACTAAAGTCTTTAACCTATCACTTTTAGTCCTGTGAGTTTGGCATTGTACGCCAGTTCCCCTTTTCCTCGGCGCTGCAGAGGATGAGTGTGGTAGTCCAACAGCTGGGACAAAAACACTTGGATGTCTACCTGAAAGGAGCACCAAAGACGGTCGCTAACCTCTGCAACCCACACACAGGTCAGATATGTTACGGCATTTTGGGCCATATTCTCCCAATTCTTAGAAGTGGTAACATGTTTTCATCCAATTGTCTTATCATTTACACACATTCATGCCAGATGCATACTTTGGGTGGAACAATCCTAAAATGTGGAAGTTGCGCAAATATGGGGATTCCGGTGGCAGGAGAACCCAAATGCAGAAAAATAGAGGTAGTAGATACTTGAGAGACTGGAGGTTTCATATACAGAAGTAGGTACATAGTTTCTGGTAGGCAAATGGAATTCGTTGGGCGAATCACTGTAACCAGGAATTGGAGAGAAGCAGGTCCACAGGTTACTAGTTTGACTTGGAGGAAGGTAGGAGACAATCAGGATTCACAAACCCGATAGAAAGGGGTGAAGAGTAAGAAGGTCCTCAAAGTGATACAGAAGGCATGCTGTAATTTCGAGGTAGAGCGTATCTGGTGATCAGTTGATGTCCCAGAGCTTCTTAAAAAGAAGCGGCAGTAATTAGGAAGGTGGGACTCAGCTTCTGGCGACTCCAACATTCGAATCCTGCATAGCTTCTATGTCCCGCAATCGCAAGCACTGTGTGTGCCTTAACCACCCAGATTTGAAAGAAAATGAGGGGTGAGCTGCTTAGACTGGCTAGGAGTCAGCTGTGTTCCATCCTACATTGGCACACAACAGTGCAAATGCCTTCTTCTATCTGCGCTGGTCTAGCAAAATACAAAAGGAAATAAAACTCCACCAATGCACACAGTTGGATTGCGCTTTGTGCTAGGCTTGCACCGGCACAAAAATAGGGCCCCATATGTCTCAGTGCAACTAGTATGTGGCACCAAAAACATTGGGGTCTGCTGATCTAGCTCAAGCATGGTAATAGGGCACACTACCTTTTTGAATCAGCACACATCCAAAGATACACTGAGTCACAACCAAAAGTTCTCGATGAATCACACCTCTTTGGTGTTTCTTTGTTCATTCGCCATTTATGTGCACTGGGTGGGTTCACTTTCAAGGACGCATCTGTCACTTTCAAGGACGCATCTGTTGAGGAAGAACGCATCTGTACTTGCTCCTGCACTCGCTCGTGAATCTAACTACTTGTTGATTTTTGCATTGGGATTTTTTAACTACATTGTTGCAGAATGTCTGGCGGAAAAAGAGCTGACGAGAATGAGGAGATAAAATCTTCTCTTAAAAAACTCAGTGGAATGGTTGCCGAATTACTTGAAATGAAGAAGAGCATTGAGCCACTTCTTAAGGAAGTACAGCAATTGAAGACAGAGACACAGGAAAAAGATCGACGCATTGTTGCCTTGGAACAAAAAGTGGATGATTTGGAACAAAATCTTCATATCAACGACGTGATAGTCACCGGTATCAAGATCAAGCTGCGCCGTGGCCCTTCGAGAGATGCGGCTAGCACGAGCACGGAAGATTCTGACCAATCTTCAGGGAACGAGACTGTGGAACAGCAAGTGACACTTCAACTCAGAGATTTGGGATTAACTGTTGATCCTGCGCACATTCAGATGTGCTTTTCGCTCCCAACTGGAGGGACACGACCACCGGGAGTTCTGATCAGGTTTGTTGACAGAAAGAAAAAGATTGCTCTTCTGAGAGACCGTCACAAGCTTCGTGGGAAACATGTCTACATCAACGAAAACCTCAGCATACGAAATGGTGATATCGCCAAAAAGGCACGACAAATGAGAAAGAATGGACTTATCGAAAGCACGTGGACAAAAGACTGCCGAATTTTTATTCAAACTAAAGATAACTGGTCAACTAAAAACACGAATCGTTAAAGGAGCTGAGGAATTGGCAGCGCTTGAGAGACAACAGTAATTCACAATATCACAACAACAACAACAACATCACTAATTACCCAAAGCTGGAGTTGTATATGATTACTTGCTGACTTTGCCAAGGCTAACTCTTGTTTATACACCTGCATTGATAACATGTATTGCTGTTCCTGTATGAATGTAAATATTGTCTGGCTCGAATTCCGTTTGGACATTTGTTCTAACAGTCAAGGCTACATGATAAGGCTGTATTGTGGCTACAATGAATCTGCTGTCAATACGCAAAATGGGGTTGGTGGTCTGGTTCCTGGAATGCTGGCGTGGGCCGCTCTGCTGGGTGAGCTAGGCTGGGCAGCGCACAGGAGTCATCAGATCTACAACGTGCTAGCAACCAGTGGTGCTACCTGACCAGAATCGAGGTTGAAATTGCTTGAATCGCAATGGGCAGAATGCAAGCCGATCTACTCTTCTGGAAAGCACAACATGTGTGAAAGCTGATCCGAGGTCAGCGAAGACCCTACTGGTGAAAGAGAAGAATTGCGCTTGCCTTGGCTGCTCGCTTGGCAGGGTGGGCCTGCTGGCGGAGTCTGGGGACCGACTCACCAGTTTCAAATGACTGGGACTAGCCACAAGCTACACACGGACATTCAAGATGAACTGAGCGAGCAGTGTCTGGGATAGTATGGGATGGATAACGATAAAAATGAATGACTATTCTAAATAATGTGTATGACTGATGCGTTATAGTAATGGATCGATGGGGACGGGTCTCGAATAAGCCATTGGCCTCTACCCGTCAGCCCTTCTTTCGGATGTCAATGTTGCAAATGATGTGATGTGATTGATGTAAGCTGTAATGTGTCCGAAAGGAAAAAATGAATAAACTAAACTAGAAGTGAGGGGAGAAGTGCCCAAACTCAGGCGTGTCAAAAAGGACGTGTGCAATGAGAGAATATGCCCCTTTCCAAACAAAAACATGAATAAGTTGAGTTCATAAATAGCAGACTGGTGTGCTGTGCTTCTGTTTGTCTCCACAGTTCCACAGAATTTCATCGAGACTCTGGACACTTACACACAACGTGGATTCAGGGTTATTGCTCTGGCACATCACCAATTGGAGTCTGAACTGTCCTGGTCCAAAGTCCAGAGCCTCAGCAGGTATCCACATGCTTGACAGAATAAAAATTATTCCACTGCCAGTTTTTAACTTCTAATTCTTCACAAGGAGATGCATGAATGCATGCACATAATTATGCTGCACAAATTTACACAGCATTAAATTGAACATCACATCAAATGGAGATTGTTTCCTTTTTAACACTTGCAAAATATTATCTTTCTAAAGTCAAATTTGAAGCTCTCTGCTTAATTTGACAAGCTTCAACAACTGATTAGAGTAATTTACATGGCCAGTGGCTGTGTTAACCTATTGTAATGTAATGTAATCTAAGTGTTACCCATAAAGGCGGAAATTAGGGCTGGGCGATATGGCGAAAAAATAAAATCTCGATTTTTTGCAGTCATTCAGGGCGATTACGATTTTAATCGATTTTAACCTAATAAATCCAACAAACGTTTACTTAAAGGTTTCATTTATTAAAAAATAATTCCTATGCAAAATGTTCAGACACCAGTAACGTATACTGATTCTAGATCAGTTTTAACGCAAAATTACATCACATAAAAGCATTTGGATGTAACAGAACATAAGAACAACGGCTTTTAATCATCCAGAAGACAAAATTCGATTTCACAATTTAGCAAATTTTCAACTATTCGATTTTTTAAAATGACGATGTATCGAATTAATTAGATTTATTGCCCAGCCCTAGCGGAAATTCATACTCCTTTCAATACTGCAGAAAATTCATACTGTGGAATGCATCCAAGCTAAGCAAAGCTTCTTGCATGTGCTAATGTGCACCCTAGAGTCAAGAAATAACGCTACAGGACACTGTGTTTCATTCTCTTTGAAAAAAGAGCCAACTCCAAATGACTGACATAACAGGTATTGGAACACTTCCACAATACGGACCACGGATTCTAGATGTCCTATTTTGTCCAAGTGATGGTGTAGCACCTATGCCATCAGGCGGAGGGAGATACGCTACTGGACTAGTTGTAGATTCGATGAGTGGTGAAATTGAAGAAAATACCAGAGGCAGTAACTTGAACGTAAGCCGGCAATTTACTGAGAACAATGAACAAGACGGACAAGAAAACAGTAGAAAAATATATACAAATATTGGCACATCAATTTGCATACGCACCTTCAAATTCCACTTTTTGTTACAGAACACCTTGTATTGATTTAAGGAGTTATACAAAAAGTTTTAAGTTCAATCTATTTTCTGATCCTGTTTTGTTTCTATTTTATTTTATTGACCGGTCAATTAGTTTAGTTTTGGGTAATAAGCCTATTATTAGTCACTTAATTTTAGGTTTAAGCAAACCAATGGGTTCACAGTATTAACCCATATCAATTTCCAAAATGTGTAATAACACTTCACAATTCACTTGAGTGCTCATTCACAATATCACAATTCAATTCAATAACAATAGGAAAATGCAAAACAACAATAGAACAAATTTCAAATGTCCTTTAGCTTAGCAACATCCCATGTGTCCATTCGCAATGCGTTGATTGCACACACTGTGCTCTCAAAGTTCTGTAAATCCAAAGGAAGCAAAGGAAAATTCCAATTCCTACCGCGACCTTGGTAGCAACAGGGTTACAGTGAAGATGAAATCACGTGTTGTCCTGTGATGGTTTTCAGAGTCGTAGTTCATTGGGTAGCTCGCCACTCGGATCACCGAGACTTGTGTTCGAGTCCAAAGGTTTTTTTTTCCATCCGGAAAAAAACCTGGCCTGTAGGTTAGGCCACCAGGTAGAATATAATTAGTCTATTTACTAAAATAAAACATAACTACTAAATATCATACAGCTATTCACACGGCTGCGTGTCGAAGGAGAACATAAAATGGCGCCTGCTCTTAGCACTAAGCCACTCGTATTCACCACCAACAGGCAGATTTACACACAAAAAATAAACCAATGTAATGAAAATACAATACACAGGGGCACTTTATGTTGACAAGAGAAAACTCAAATTACTTCCAGTTATCATTCTCTGCTCTTCGCGAACGACATAAATTCCGAAATGAGGCTTGCTGCGTCATAGCAAACATTTTACAACTACATGTAATTAATTAAGAAAATCGACTTACCAAAACTCGTCTAATCAAAGGTTTTAGTCCTTCAATAATCACACCCTTCCTCAGGTAGGGTTAAAAAAAAAATGAAGGCTTTAAGTCGAAAAAGTTCTGTAGTTCAACGATGTTGCACCAACGGCAATCTGTGTTCAATGCGCACCTCTCAATCCAGTCTGCTCCGGTAGACTGTGTGGTGGGGGGAGGGGCGGTGCATTGAAAACTTTATTGTTAACAAAAAGTACAATCATGCATCTAAACCAAATTGTTTACCTTTTGAAGTAGTATCACATATTCACGTATTTGTCACGATCTATTTCTCAATATTATTTCATATTTTATTTATTTACTTATCTTATTTATTTATTTATTTATTTATTTATTTATTATATCTTTCACATGTTACTTCTGACAGGGGTTACATCAGCATGTTTAATTTTGAATAATCACGTTTTTAAGCGTTAATGTTAATCTTCAAAAATATTTAAAAGGCAGCCTGAATACTGGATAATTCAATAGTTGTTTTCCTATTCGTGAAATACTTGGCAATGCATTTACACCTTAAAGCCCCAGTGTGTAGCTCACGACCGGCATCTATCGGTCAAACAAGATAATGCAATGATTTTAAGCACACGAACTACGGCGTCCCAGAGAGACCCTACTTCAACAGCCTACCACCAATTTCACCGGAACAAAACGCAAACAACTTCTGGTATTCCCTCGAGTGATGACGTAAGTGAATTGCATTTGTTAGACATACTGTACAGATCCCTAATAATTGTGATTTAGTCATTTAATTTCAGAATTAATATTTTTGTCGGCATTGTTTGGAAATACTGTACGTCAGCTAATGATAATGGCTATCTATGTTCATATTTGTTAGTGCAACTAAACCATGCAACAGAGAACACACAGTTATGTTATGTTTTATAGACATGTGGACCATCTCAAAGGGGGCGATGAGGGGGCGAGAGAGACGACGAGGAAGAGAACGGGGAAGAGAACGCGGTGTCTCGTAACGTACAATTATGTCATCATGGAAAAATAATTCCATTCGAGCATGCATGTGAATGGCTCAAAACATACCTTTGCTTGGAATATGTGGTATTTAGATTACATCGTTTGCTGATATGTTTAGTATATCGTACAAAAATAATGGTGTTAACTGAACTACACAGATGCAACTCAGACTCGTAACCCCCCCGTGTCTTGTTGCTACTAACCACTCAGAAAAGTGCTGCTTACAAAAACGTTTGAAACCCTTTACTCAGATATCGATTTGTCACCATGTTGAACAATTTTACCTAATAAATATCACTAAGCAACTTAATTAGTTTTGATTGAAGATACAACAGCTTCCTTGTACTTCGATGTGCAGGAATTTACATGGCTTTCACAAATAGTCTTGCTCATATAATAATGTACTTAATTGGCTCAGTGACTTTCAGTTCATTGTTTGGTACCTCATCTGACATACAATTGTTACCTTCTTGCAGAGACTCGTACAGGAAATGACCATGGAGGAACATGAAGATATCCAAGTCCAGCTGATAGACTGACACCAAGAAATACTTTTTGACACATTGCTGACACATCAGCACCACCATGATTTTCCTGTACCTGGATCCCAGACTGCAGCACCTTGGTGGACTTGTGGCAAATAAGTGACACTTTCCCAGATCCTTGAGGACAATACAAAGGTTTTTTACCTGGCATATAATTAGTCCATGTCTGACACTTGTTGTTGTAGTTTGTATAACTTGTATATTGTTGTTGTGTGTTAATTTGTACATTTTGAATAACTAAAAAAATACTATTTCCTTTGGCGTCAACATGCAGTGTTCATTCGACACCTAACCTAACACTATTTTACATGACTAGAAATGTAAAACATCAAAAGCCTGGAGAATTATTATAAATGCTTGCAATGACAAGCAATTCTTCATTGGCCAATGAATGTAAGGTACAGTACATGAAAATGAATGAATAAAATAAAGTAAAATAAAAGTCTACATGAAATGAACATATTAACTAAAAAAAAAAAAAAATGCTGTTAGAATATAATGAGCTACATGAATTGCAGTTGTTCCAGAATTTTACCAATACGCTGTGCATTTCAAAATATGGAAAATAGACATACAGGTTTGGGCCAAAAGTAGTGTTACAGAGCAGGTATGTGTTGTACACAGCTAAAATATCTGATTAATTCAATACCATGATGTTTTTTTGTGTGTGTGTGTGTGCTGACATTGCCCCCCATTAACATTGCAACATTCCTCAAACTCTCCCGAACACAGTATGATCTGTAACACTACTTTTCGCCTACTCTATGATGTTATTGGGGCAAAATTAAGGAAGGCTTGTCCATTGATTGTGTGAACAGACTGCAGTAAAAATGAAGTCACTTCAATGTTTGCTGGTTTTATTAAGTTTGACATGCTCCTTGACTGCACAAGTACATGTTATGGAGTGAGGGCATGTTCCCACCAACGATGATATCATATTCTTCAAAGGCTTGCTGAGGAAAGTGAGGGAGGAGTCACTCCATGGCTTCAGACACCTGGTCAGCAGGTCCTGTGTAAAACAAGTGCTGCTTGTACATGTGACCATTCCGTATTGCTTCACACAAAAAGTTCATGTAGTGTGCAATGCCGTCCATATGTAAATGACATACCAAGACGTCGGCTGACTTCAGTTTGTTGCAGCTCAGATATGGTAGGTGCAGATACTGGTGGTACAACACCGAAGCCTTCTGGGGTCCTCCATTCAAGTGTCCTCATTCGGGGCATTCCAATTTGGCTGCTGAATCTCCCCTTGATATTTTTTTTCCTTGCAGGTCGGTGATGTATTTAAACGGTGCATGAATGCTTGTATACATCAGAATATGGTTCTGGAACCCCTCGAGTTTGGCTGTTGATCTAGTGTGACACAAACAAAAACAAAATTATAAAATAAAATAGAATAATTGATGATACTACTATATGTCACCAACTTTCCAACAAAGCCCCCAAAATAGAGGTAAGATCTTTAGTTTTTGGGCCCAAAACATTGTATTAGCTAGATAAAAGTAACTTGACTGCACACTGCATAGAATATGCAAAGGCTGCTTGCTTGTCGAATTTCCGTGGAAAACGTGGCAGCCTGTAAATTCTTGTGCACCCAATTACACAATGGACCAGTACACACTTGAGTGAGAGAGTTCAGACTCTAGCAGTGCTTACGGTACAGCCAGCATTTAAGTCCAGAAAGTTATTCCCTGCCGAAAATTAATTTCGAGAACACTATTTTCACCAACCACAACGAAAATAATTTTCAACTCCTCCACTAATACAGTATGCTTTAGATTCTCTATTGAAGTTATGGGCAAATATACCTCCGAAATCACAGTTACATTACATTACACAATAACTTGCGCATTTACTCTGAATATAACGTGCCAGCGGGAATCTTTTTTTTTTTTAAAGCAAGTAGCTACATAACGAAATCGTTCGAGTGGTGCGGAGTTGCTAATCAACAGCTACAGTGATCGTAAAACAAAGGTACGAACATCGTATTAATTAGTACGATGTGTATACTTTTTCTCTCGCTCTCAAAACGTAAACACAAATGTACTCTTACTTACCGGTCAAGTAGAAAGCAGTCGAAGGCACCGGCACGTCCCAAACCTAGTCTGTTCCTCATTTCTCTCCATCTGGCAAATGCGGCTACAATATAAACTCTTGTTTTGTCGCGCTGAAATAAAATAAATTCCCAAAGTAAGTGTGATGCTTGATAATGCTCTCTTCGGGGACCGGAAACTCTTCTTCTTCGTGGACATGCGGTCGCCATACAAACCGGAAGTGCGTTCCAAAAACGCGTAAAGAAATGGAGCGCTGAAATATGTCTTTGACGGCACCCGTAGCAGAAAGATGGCGGCGAAACATGGCGGACACTAGAAGCCGCGGCCCGGACATGTATGATAATTTGCGATTTCTAGACTAACCGTTATATTTAAAAAAAAGTACGTTTATGCGATACAACATATCTTTTTACATACTACTAACACAAACAATTTTTTTTTTTTTCGAATGATTTATTGTTTCACCACTAGATGCCACTGTATAATACTGAGTGTACCTTTAAGTACACAATAGGCAGGTCTCCAAATTGATTCCCATGACGCCCCAAGGGCCCTAGGCTACTTTTAAATGTAAATAAATGATTAAAAAAAGAAAAAAAAAGGTCTGTATGCGGATGTTTTATAAAACACGGGTGTTGTAATTCCAGTTTCAACTCTGACAGATGTGTTTATCGAAAAGAGGACATGTGACATCCATTAATAATTACCGAGCACAGGTTTATTGAGCATAATTTGCTTGATAGGGCTTCTCTGATGTTATGATAAGACACAGTTGTCCGTGAATCACTCATTTATGCAGCTCAATTTTATGAATAGGTTACATACAGAACGTATGGTGATTTACGGAGCCCCTAAGGTGACATGGTAGAAAAAAAACAACAACTTTGCGTTCCTTCGCAAACATCTTTGCGTTCCCTCGCAAAACAACTTTGCGAATCTTTGCGAGGGAACGCAATCTCTGCGAAAGAACGCAAAGTTGTTTTGCGAGGGAACGCAAAGTTGTTTTTTTCGCCTACCATGTCACCTTCGCTGCGCCGTAAACACTTCCGGGTCATCGTCCATGTGAAAAAAAGCGACGAGGACGTAACGTTTCTAAACATGAGACAAAAAAGTGGGAAAGCTTTCCCAAAGCGACTAGGATGGAGTATGTATTTTTCCACTGCTTTGTTTACACGTCGCTTTTGTTCACATGGAAGATGACCCGGAAGTGTTTACGGCGCAGCGAAGGTGACATGGTAAGCGAAAAAAACAGCTTTGCGTTCCCTCGCAAAACAACTTTGCGTTCGATCAAAAAGATTACGTTCCCTCGCAAACTTTGCGAAGGAACGCAAAGATGTTTTGCGAGGGCACGCAAAGTTTTTTGCGAGGGCACACAATCTTTGCGCAATCATTGCGAGGGAACGCAAAATGCTTTGCGAGGGAACGCAAAGTTTTTTTTTTCTTTTTTCTACCATGTCACCTTAGGGGCTCCGTAGTGATTTCCCCCCCTAATGCATTTATAATTGTCGTCAGTTATATTTTCACTCCCTGTGGGCCGGTCCGGTCCCTATCCCTCATGAATAGAAACGATCCACTATAGTCGCTTTCATAACAATCACGGCACAATTTTGATTTGTCCACAGCTTTTGGTGCAGTTGATCATCTTATCATGAAACAGAAGCTCTCCTATATTGCGAATGGTCTGATTTGTTGTGTGTATTCTGGTTTTGAACAGAGAGCAGATAGAGACTAACTTGGACTTTCTTGGATTGATCATCATGCAGAATAAAATCAAAGAACAGACTCCTGGCGTGTTGTTTGATTTACGACAAGCCAACATTCGAACCTTGATGGTCACAGGTAAACACTGTGTTTACTGTTTGTACGTTATCAGAATGTATGATGTTCACACACTTTACTATTCTTTTTTTTTTTTGTGAGCTCTTAGGTGACAACATGTTGACAGCAATATATGTGGCCCGAGACTGTGGAATGATTCAAGCCCATGATAAAGTCATTATTGCAGATGCTGTGCCACCGAATGATCAAAACCCTGCTAGTATCACATGGCGTTACTCTGAAAACCCTGTTTTAAGCAATATCCCGGTATGACAGTGAAAAGAATGTCACACGTTTATTTTTGAACAGCATACATTATCTTGCAGGGCTGGGACGATCTACTTCTGTCACGATCCAATCCGGATCCCGATACCTTGGTGGCGATCCGATATTTATTGTGATCCTTTTTTTTTTTTTTAAATAAGTTTTATTTTTGGCCATTTTAAGGAAGGGGGGGGGGGGGGGGTTACCCATTTTTCGCTCCTAAACTTATTGATGGTTTGTTTGTTTTTAATTAGTAAAATACGAATTTCAGACAACAGGTGTATTTCGCAAAGGAGGTTCAACAAACTGTGAGATTAACCCTGAACAACGAGTTGACATACCCTCCGATAGGAAACTCTGCGTTTTCGGTTCCAGTCCAGCTGATTCCAATATCAACGCTGAGTAGTCACACCTGTACTTACTCCCAGAGTTAAAAGACCGCCCCAAAGGAGCCCCGATTCGTCGAGTCACCATGGCAACGGGGAAGCCGAGCGCGGCGCCGCCCTCTGCTTCCGCGTTGCTTATTTATTTTTGCCCCTCTCAACCGAAAATCTTAATAAGATCATATGTTGAATTTGAACATGTCTTTATTTAAAAATAAATAAATGAAAAAAATGCAGCGGCTCGCCATAGAGTAAGGCGGCGTGGGAGAACATTGTTGCTCGGTTCAATGTGTAAATTTAAATGTATGGTCCTTTGCAATCACACTATCACAGGGGAAACCTGTTGAATGATAACTCATTAATTCATTTCATTTAGGTGCAATCCTGCGAGGGAGAAGCGCACTTGATTAAGATGAAATATAAAACAGATGAAATATAAAAACATTATTCAAACAGGTATAAGAAAAAAATGGAGCGCAATACTGCTCCGATGTGAGCGCATATGACTACGTCTGATAATGTTGCAAATGTAAGGACGGATTAAGTTGTGTAGGACTGTGATGTGAAACAGTTCCGGTCAATAAGGTAACTGTGCGGAAATGCCAGATATATGCGGTCTGATAACATTCTCGCAACAAATATTTAACTCCCTGCGCAACATTGCGGTACCTTCATCAATAGGTTCATTGTCAAAAAGAGATGCCATGTTCGTGACAAAAGTGGACTTTACGCTATAGACTACAGGCGTATTTACGCAAAAAGTGGCCGCAGCGGACCAGTGGTGTCACAGATTACTTGAAAAAGTAATGTGATTACTGATTACTCCTCAAAAATGTAATCTCGTTACTTTACTGATTACGTTATTGTCAAAGTAACTAAGTTACTCAAAAAGTAACTTATCAGTTACTTTTTGGTACCAATTTCCCCCCTTTGCTGCCGTAACATAAAAATGACAACCGGTTACATAAATAAAACTTGTAAAAATGCATGAACTTGAAACATGAACATGTTTCTTTGTTTCATTTTCTCTGGTTTTACAATACATACATTGTAGTATAACACATTACACCTGCAGGTTGGTTACAAACTGTAACTATAACATTTACATGTAGGCTGGTTGCAACTGTAACATTTTCTATTTTCTCAAATATCAGAGCTGAACTACAGTCATGCAGATAGGCTTTATTATTATTATTATTATTATTATTATTATTATTATGTATTTATTTACGTAACCGGCAAACCTCCTCCATTATTTTGCCGTTAATGTCTTTGATTGGTCAATCAGAAGAGCGACAAAATGCCATGATTGCTTGAAGACTTTACTCGCGGGTTTGAATAACCCAAATGTGCATGTTTAATCCGCTGCTCGAGAGAGACGCGCACGCCGTCTCGTTCGTTAGCTTCGCGGCCAGTTAGCATCACAAACTCAATCCAACTAGATGGTGAGTTACCGGTCACGGTAAAACAGTCTTTTGCCATGTCTTCGCGTATATCTGCGCATCCTCTCAACTTTAACGGCAACAATTTTCCTGCACAATTTGAAAACGCTGTATGTTTTTGCATCTGACAGTCTTCTCATCAAACAACCTCCAGACGACGAATGTAGCTCACTTTGCCGACAGAACTGGCTATAGCTCACAGCCTCACACGCTCCGACTCCGACGTCGTTTTTATGAAGGAAATGTAGAACTGCTATAACTGTCTCCCTACCTGTCTGTCTGTCGCCTTTGCTTGGAGCTGTATCGCATTGTGCTGTGATGTTTCCTTAAATTGGATGTGGACTTTTTAACCAGCGCAGCGTTTCCAACGCACTGAGAGGGTTTTGTAATCTTTACTGGACACAAATGCGAAGTAATGGCTGTATTTCCAATGAGCAAATGCATCCGTTTGTGGCGGTCCAGCTGCTTCTTCGACTTCCACTGCTAGCGCTGCGGCTCAGTGCTCACACATGTTGGTACACGTGATCCGTTGCGTCTTTCAGCTGAGAAAACGTGACATGCGATGTGACGTCACTCCTAAACGCAAGAGAAACATTTTCTCCTTGAAATTATCTTTGAAATGGACATTTTGCATTCTACATACATTATGAGATAATAAAAAAAATAGTAACGTAGAGCCACTTAGGAAAGTAACTTTAATCAGATTACTGGTTTGGAAAAATGGATGAGTTAGATTACTCGTTATTGAAAGAAAGTAATTAGATTACAGTAACACGTTACTTAGTAACGCATTAGTGACAACAATGCAGCGGACTGAATGAATGAGGAAATAAATTGTCGTGTGTGACTGAAAGGAGGCGGGGACAGGGAAAAACTCGAGGTGCATTGTGACAAACCTGCTACGACCAGGTTAGGTTGATGGACCATGTTACTACGGTAACTGACTTAGAGCTTAAATGACTTCTTTTTATGCAAAAGGCTAGACTTCCCTCTTAACCTCTGGTTTCAGTTACCTCCCTTTCTGAAACGAGTTTCCCACTTTTCAGGGTTTCTTTTCCCAGATTTCTCACTAAACCTGCTTTGTGAAATACACCCAAGATCATTCCGCTTATTTTAAAATTTCTACTGCCCTTTTTGCAGTGAACATGCATGTGAAGTTCAATGACAACTCCAAATTATCTATATATTAGGTGTGACTGTAAATGGAGACAAGTCACAATTCACTTTTCTCACAATTCAATTCATTTCATCCATCCATCCATTTTCTTGACCGCTTATTCCTCACAAGGGTCGCGGGGGCTGCTGGCGCCTATCTCAGCTGGCTCTGGGCAGTAGGCGGGGGACACCCTGGACTGGTTGCCAACCAATCGCAGGGCACACAGAGACGAACAACCATCCACACTCACACGCACACCTAGGGACAATTCGGAGCGCCCAATTAACCTGCCATGCATGTCTTTGGAATGTGGGAGGAGACCGGAGTACCCGGAGAAGACCCACGCGGGCACGGGGAGAACATGCAAACTCCACCCAGGAAGGTCCGAGCCTGGACTCGAACCGGAGACCTCAGAACTGGGAAGCGGACGTGCTAACCACTCGACTACGGTGCCTCCCTCAATTCATTTCAATTGAATTCAATTCAAAATTGACAATTCAATTGACAATTCTGTATGTGCCCCGCGATTGGCTGGAAACCAGTCAGATATTAGGGCATGTCAAAATTGGCCATTTGTTGTTTTCTTTCTTTCTTTGTGGTCTTTCAGACTGCTGAGATCAGCTTTGCTGGTGACGGGCTGCACAGTGATGAGGACCCGGGTTATCATTTTGTTGTGAGTGGCCAAGCCTTCGCAGTCATCACGGAGTACTTCCCGGAACTTGTCCAAAAGGTATTAAGATAACACTGTGTGTACTGCCATGAAAATGATTAGATGTTAAACTGTGCCTCTCCTCGTGGGGGCGCTGCAGCTCCTCCTGAGAGCCACGGTGTTTGCCCGCATGACCCCAGACCAGAAGACGCAGCTGGTTCAAGCCCTGCAGAGCATCGAGTCAACTTATTTATTTATTTATTTATTTATTTATTTATTTATTTATTTATTTATGTATTATCTTGTTTGTGTGTTTAATATAATCCGTTTTTTGTTTTTTTTCCTATACAGGTACATTGTCGGGATGTGTGGAGATGGTGCAAATGACTGTGGGGTGAGTAGATGAGTATATAACTGAAAATGGCATCATCTGGTTATTTATGCTTTTGATAGTTTTGTGTTACGAAAGAATCAGGTTTCTGTTCCAGTGGTGAAATCTGTTCAAAAATCCATTACTTTGACTATGTGACCCTCTCCGGCATGTTGGCAGGATCAATCTACAGATATGGACGATATTAGACAGTTGGACATTATTTGTCCATTTTGAGATTTCTCCACAAATAGCCCCCTTGAGGTCTCTAGTTTCATTTCTAGGGGGAGTGTTTTTCGCCTAACCGCAACTATTTAAAAACAACCCCAATTTCCTAACATCAAACGTAATTCACGAATGATTTGTATAAATAGTGTGAGGATAAGCGGATCTGCTAATGGATGGGTGGATAGACAAAGCAACCAAAAAAGTCAAATACACCATTCAGCACGAAAGTGAAACGAACAGTCAGCCTACCTTATGGAGCAGGAGCTATGTTGTCATTGATCCCGGATACCGGCGAATTGTAATCCAAGCAGACAGAGATATTCTACAAGATCTATTGCTTCATGAATCGATTTATATTTTTAATTCAAATTGCTACATTCACAGACTAAACCATGTCGAACTCGAGCGGGGCCTCAGCCATGATGCCCCAGAGGAGAGTGACAGGCTGTCTCTCTGCTCTCACTCACAGTCACACCGAGGCAGGAATTAAAAGTTGTGACATGCGCCAGTGCCTTGTATGTAATGTAGACTAATGTATTGTAAATAATAATGTAATGTTTTGATCGCTTGTCGATCTTGTCCATTTCATACTACGTTGGACACGCCGCTTCTTTGATGCGTCAAAAATTAACAGTATGCCTCCATACGTTGCAAATATCACTACACATTATCACTTTATGCTCTTTTAAATGGAATGCCATGAACATATGAATGAGCTATGAAATATGAAACTTGAAGATGAAAGATGATCACGATGGTCTTCCACAAGCGTGTCACCTTGACACCCCACCCCAAAATGCACACAGTCTATATTGACTTGTAAATACAATAGTGTAGTGTCCCTCGTGTATTCGGGTACTGAGGGTGGGGTGGTGGGACAAAACAAAACAAAAAAACTATGAAACCATCACATTTTCATTTTTTCATGTGACCAAAAGCATTTGCGATATCACATCCATTATAAGTTATCAATAAAGCACTTTTCACAGGTCACATCCAATGGCAAATAATCTTTTAATTGACACAAAATTATTGAATCAAATTTCCCACTGTGGTTTATGACCTCATTTACGCAAGAAAATACCACAAGGAGCAACAATAAAATAAGCAAACTTTGGCTGACGCCTCAGAAGATGAATTGTAAGCTGAATGTGATCTACAAAGTTGAGGCTGATTTCATCTCTTGAGAGTTCAAACTTCCAAAACATTTAAAGGGTTAAAATCTCGGACGATGACCTTGCCTGCTATTGGAATTGACTTTCCACTGATATTTTAACAAATCCTGAGAATTTCAGGTTCATATCTTTTTCCTAAGGGACTGGTTGCTATGGACATTTGAAAGATGCAAGTAGCAAAACTTTAAACCCCTTTTTCTCAAAACTAAGGATTTCAACATTCCAACATTAAAACTGATGTAACTTTGTAAATTTTTGAGGTGCGTCCATGTATTATATATCATTTTCAAGGGAATTATGCGCAGAATTCGAAAAAAAATCTCAATTTAGATTTTTTTGGCACATGAGGACCTTTTGGCAGAGCCACATATATACAGTACACTACCCAGGGCTGGCCCGTACTCGCCTCGCTAGGCCGCGGTCAACGGCTCCCCTCTTTGGTGGCGATCCTTATGCATGCCAGATCCATCACACCAGCATCTACTGAAATTTAAACAGAATTCGCTTCTCTGTCCCACTGCTCGCTGAATCAGTGGATGCTGGTATCTGTGGACCTCACTCTGCTTCATCTATCATTCTCTCCTTCCTCTGTTTAGTTTTTCCTGAGGGGTGTATTTCACAAAGCAGGTTTAGTGAGAAACCTGGGTAAAGTAACCCTGAAAAGCGGAAAACTCTTCCGTTTCAGAAAGCGAGGTAACTGAAACCAGAGGATAAGAGGGAACTCTAGCCTGTTTCATGAAAAGAGGTCATTTAAGCGCTCGGTAAGTTACCATAGTAACATGGTCCATCAACCTATCCTGGTCGGTAGCACTAGCAAGGTTTGTCAAAATGAACCTCGAGTTTTTCCCTGTACCCGCCTTCTTTCAGCTACACATGACAAATCATTTACTTATTCATTCAGTCGCTGAATGACTGCGCCGACTTTTTGCGTAAATACGCCTGTAGTCTATCGCGTAAAGTCCACTTTTGTCACGAACATGGCATGTTCTCTTGACAATAACCCGATTGATGAAGGTGCCGCAATATTGCGCAGGGAGTTAAAGGAACAGTTTGGATTTTTTGACATGAATCTCTATTTCATCCTCACCTCCAGTGTGTGCGATCATCACTGACTTACCCGTGACAGCGTTCTGTGACACGAGTTCTGGTCCGGTGTTGGTCGAGAGGACAGTAGTCCGGCAAGTTGACTTGGGTCACGGAAATAAAGCGTTTATCTTCTAAAAACTATTAGTGTTCAAAAGAGTGATACATTTGCATCACTAAACTAATTTCTGAAAAAAGTCAGACGCCATTACCGCCTGGCACTATTTTTCTGTTTGTTCGTATCACTGCGCGGCTCCCCGCAAACAGCTGAGAGACGCGCACTAATCTTCGTTGTTTTTCTTTTCGAAGGCGGAAGCCGCACGGATCAGCTGTCTGCAGCGCGTCGATTAGCTGTCTATATATATATATATATATATATAAGGATATTGTCGTAAGCATCCTCGTCTGCTTCATCAGATGATGCTGTTAGTCTCTGGGCTGTAGTGGGTCTAGACAGAACCTCCGCTAGCAATTGATCCTCCAGCTCGGACCTTCCACCATCATCAGCACCTCGCAGACCATCATCCGGAGCAGCCTCAAAGTCATCTCTTGGAAGTTCCTCACCGATGCTCGTTTCATCTTGTCTAGGGGTTGGTTGTGGGTGGAACTCTTCTGCATCTGCTCTCAGCTGACTCCAAGTTCGTTTTGCAATGATTGCTTGCCACTCCGTCTCACTCTCTGAATCCTCAGTGGTGATGTTAGTATTCTCTTCATCTCTTACACTTTCTGTTTAGTCTTTGCAGGTTTTATGCGGGTCGGCAGAACGTCTTCTTCAATGGGCAGGTAGTCGCAAGGAAGCAACAAGTTCCTGTGAATGACTCGGGTCTTTCTTGCACCTCTCTCAGGCTTGATCACATAAACAGGAGTGTCAGGTTTCTTGTCAACAACAGTATGGACTTTCTCCTCCCAGTACGACCTGAGTTTCCCTGGGCCACCTCGCTCAGAGAAGTTGCGCACCAGCACCCTGCTGCCTGGTTGAAGTTCTGCACCATACGCTTTTCTGTCATAGTACATTTTTGACCTGGCTTGCCCTTTACTGTGACTTTTTGAAGCGATCTTATATGCCACCAACATGCGTTTGCGCCACTTTTCAGCATACTCACTGTGGGATGTGCTTTTCTCTTCATCGCCACCAGGGGTCAGGCCAAACAGGATGTGGATAGCTTGGGTTATCGTGGCTATAACATCTGGCTCTACTCCTTTGGAGCATGTGAGGATATACTGGTCCATATCAAGAGGCATTCAGGAGAGCCCATCAGCATCTCCATTAGATCTCCCTGGTACTTTACTTTTACACTTTTTTATTTATTTATTTATTTTTTTTTTTAAGAGCTTAGAATTGTTCATTCGGTAGTCTTACCGATTCAACATCTTATCATCATTGCTCTTTTGTGTGTGTGTGTGCGTGTGTGTGTGTGTGTGTGTGTGTGCGTGCGTTTGTGTGCGTGCGTGCGCGTTCGTGAGCATGCAAATACGTATAAATTTATACTCATTAATTCACCTAAAATCTTATAAATATCCCATTACCCTTCGCCTTAACCAGGTACTTCAGAGTCTTGCCAGAGTCGTGAGGTTCAAATGGTCAGGAGACCAGAGAAAAGGTCAGAAAAAATAAAGAGAAAAGAAAGATCAAAGTGAAATCGAGCACCCACCAAACACTTCCTGCCTTCCCCATGGTTACAAAATCAAAGTCTTACGCCAACCCCGGAAGCCTCTAAATTCCAACAAATTAACGAGATCTCAAGAGACCAGAGGAAAAACTAAAGAGAGGAAGGAGGGAAGGATCGATGAGGCAGAGTGAGATCCATAGAAGCCAGTACATCCAATCCATCAAAGTGAAATCCAGCACCAACCAAACCCCTCCTGCGTGGTTACAAAACCAGAGTCTTATGCCAACCCCAGAAACCTCAAACTTCCAATAAATTGAGATCTCAAGTGACCAGAGGAAAAACTAAAGAGAGGAAGGAGGGAAGGATAGATAAAGAAAAGTGGCCGATACTTGATTGTAAACTCAAAATCAGCAAGCTCAGCCACCCACCTGTGCATTGTGGCATTCAGTTTAGCTGATGACAAGACGTAGGTTAAGAGGTTATTGGCGGCGTAAACGACAAATGATGGTGCATAATAGAGGTACTCCCTAAACCTTTCACAAATTGCACATTTCAATGCTAAAAATTCTAATTTTCCGGAATGCAAATGATAGTTCTTTTCTGGCGGAGTCAAGGTCCTAGAGCCATAACCAATAACTACGAGTTTTCCTTGCTGTCTCTGATGAGTACTGCACCAAGGCCCTCCTGAGATGCGTCACAGTGCAGGACAAAAGGTCGCTCAAAATCAGGGTAACCTAATATAGGTGGGTGAAGTAGGTGGTCTATGAGTTCACAAAGCACAGTCTGGTGTTTCTCGGACCATGTGATAGGCTGGCTTGAGGATAGTTGATTGGTCTTGATTGGTTTCCTTGCTGTTCGTTTGGCTTCAAGTTTGGGTGAAAGAACTTTGGGTGTCCTGTCAGCTGACAACAAACTGTACAGTGGCTTAGCAATTCGTGAGAAGTTTCGGATATAGGGCCGAAAATATGATATGAACCCTAAGAGCTTCCTCAGTTCACCTACATTTGTTGGCTTTCGGTCTTTGAGAGCTTTTACAGGTGTTAGCTCTGCTGGATCCATCATATATCCATCTTTGGACACAATTTTTCCCAAGAATTTTACTTTGTTCTTGAAAACTTCACATTTTTTCGGAGTTAATTTGACGCCATGCTGCTGGTAACGACGCAACACTTCTCTCAAGTCCTGCAGGTGGTCATCAAATGTTTTACTGTGGACCAGATTATCATCCAAATTGGGCTGGCATGTCTCATCTCTCAAACCGGTAAAACACTCCTCCATGCTGCGTTGGAACTCTGTGGGGGCTGAAGAGAGGCCGAAAGGGATACGCACCCACTCAGAGCGGCCCCACGGTGTTATGAAGGCAGTGAGTGATCTGCTTTCCTCTTCCAGGAATCCCTGGTGGTAGGCCTTCCCCTGGTCTAAAACAGAGAACCATGCACTTCCACACAAGCTGTTCAGAATGTCTTGCACACGAGAAATGGGGTGCCTATCTGGTATAGATTTGTGATTTAGCTCCCTATAATCCACGCAGAGACGCAGCGTGCCATCCTTTTTGCGAACACATACAAGTGGTGAGGAGAAAGGAGAGCCTGACTTTTGGATCCATCCTCTATTTAGAAGGTCCTCTAAATATTCCTTCACCTGCTCGTGGAGTGGTTTGGATACTGAGGTATATGTACGTGTGACGGGTAGTGTCTTTTAGCTTAATTTTCAATCTTAGCGATGGGATGCAACCAACATCGTGATCACCGTTAGAAAATGCTTGACACTCTTCCCTTAACACTGTCCGTACCTTTTCCTGTTGCTCTGCTGTCAGATGTTCAAGAGGCACAGGTGGATCCCACAGTTCGGTTTGACGTTCTTCTGGTGTGTCTGTCTTCTTTTCATTTGTCATTTTTGTTTTTAGCACTGGTTGAGTTTGCATCATCTCCTTGTTTTACTTGCAAAGGTTGTGCACTTGCGGGGTAAACTGCTTTAATCTGCTGGAGATGGCCTAATACAGTACGTGCTGTGAGAGTGATACTGCGACTGCTTTCATTTGTAACTGGCACCGACACTTTTGACCAGCCTCCCTTCCGCACGCTTATTGCCACCTCATTTAGAGTCAGTCTGTCAGGCCACCTTGAACTGTCTACAGGTTCAAACAAGGCATCTTGTCCATCTGCACTGAAACTTCTGCGTACATTACACTTCACCAGCTGAGTTTGATACGGGGGAATAGTTACTCTTGGCTGTCCCACTCGAACTACTCCCTCCCTATGTCTTCAACAGTAGTCCTGATCACCTGTATGAATATTTGAGTCTGCGCAGTCAAGTGAAAATGCTTCTTGTATTGATGCTGATGTAGAGTCTGGATATTGCTCCATCCCACTTTTGATCAACTGCTCATTCACATTAAACCCTATTATGGGTGGCTCAGCAACACCTGGCTCACTGGAGATTAACACTGGGGCTAACAGTTGAGGTGACCATTTTTGTGAAGTGTTAAGGTTGAATTTTAACTCCACCCAACCAGAGAAGGGGATCGCTGTTTGGTTTGCTGCCTTACCAACAAGCTCTTCATCGTCCTCGAGAAGCTCTTCCAAGCTGCGTGTGACAGTATGTGGGAGATAAGCACGACGCCAGTTCTCATTAATTTTGGTTACCTGTGACCCATAATGCTTTTGTAGGCACTCCCTCAAAACAACAATCAACTAAATATTTCTTGCCGATGAGAGCATGCAGTTTGGCTTGGCGATGTGATGTCAGTAGATTAGTGGACGTGGCACTTACCCCTTGATGTGTACCGTTATTGTTTTGTAACTGAGCTTCAAGTTGTCTTATTCGCTCCAGCAGTAGCTCTTGCACTCTACTGTCCGCTTCAGAGGATTTGATTGGTGTTAACTGTGTTGATGCCACTTTTTGGGATTTGACACTTCCCGTCTCCGGCCTGCTACCTGTACCTTGAGCTCCTTTGCATCATCTTGAAAAGTGTCCTGTTGAACCGCACTTGAAACAGTGTTCACATTGAGCGCTCTGTCCACTCTTTGCACACTCTGGGCATGCTCGGCGCTGGGTGCGTCTTATGCTGGGAGAAGCACGCTGCTGGTGGCCGTGCATACTTTTCTTTATGTCAGCCAACTCCTCTCTGAGTAGATTCACTGTTTCATAGAGCTCTGTGTCTTTTAAGTGAGATGATGATGTTTTACGAGTCTTTAGTTTCACAGTGTCCACTTGGTCTTGTCCCCTCACTTTCATTTCAGAGATAGAGTTGCTCTCAGTTGTTCCTGTTTGTGCTTTTGCCTCTAGGTCGCTAACTTTTGGCGCTCGACTTGCAGCACTTTTGCGCTGTTTTGACTGCCGTTCTGATTCTACACTCGCAGCTTCATTCAGCTTATCAATGAGAGTCTCATCTGTCACTGTACAGTCATCCAAATAAGGCTTCAGTTGGAACTTGATGTGATCGCTAATAAGCCCTGTGCTGACTGATCTCAAAAATTTCCGTTGAATCCCATCTGGACTGTAGGCTACTGGTCATCTGAGCCAGATTCTTTAGCAGCAAGCAACAGTCTCTCTTTTAGCTCTATTGCTCTGAATAGGAAGTTTTGGGGAGATTTGCGGCTTTCTTGAGTGACATTCACCAGCTTGTGATACAAATCCATTGAACTGTCCTCCTTAAAGTGCCCCTTTAATATTGTCTTTAATTGTGATAATGTGAGGTCACTTTTAACTTCAAGCATGTCCCACAAATTTAAACCGAGGCTAATGGCTTTTACCACAGCCTCAACAACCTCATCTTCGTTATGTCCTTTCATTAAACCCCTCTCAATTTGATGCATTAGGTTTGTGAATGACAGCTTATCTTTTTGGCCTTTTTCCTCCAATCTGTCCACTGATTTTGAAATCTCTCCTGATTGTGACTTCTTGTAACCTGCTTGTGGGCAGACTGGTGCTTGTGTGGATGGAAGGCTCACGCTGTAGAGAAGGAGTGCTTGCTCTGTCACTCAGTCTCTGTCTGCCAATAACAGGTGTTTGTGGGTTTTCCTGAAGATGTTCTCTTTCTGTAGCACTTATTTGCATTGGACCAGTTTTGCTTAAAGTTAGTAAATTGGCCAAATGCTGTTTTGCAACATCATCTTCTTCCCTTTCAATAACATCATCTGTAGATGCCATTATTGCATTTATGACTGCCCTCCTTTTTGCTGCATTACTATAGTCAACTTTAGCACTCACACACACCTCTTTGAGCTCTTGCAGCTTGAGAGTCCACAGCTGCTGGGCTAGCTGTTCCATGTACTCCTCGAAGCTCATCTTGCTCGCTCTGTGCATTGTGTGCTCCGCCTCCCTCGTTAATGCGCGCGGCCGTCTGGAATAGCGTTGGCGATCACTTTATCCAAAGGAACACATTCTCAGAAGCCTAAATCCATCCCAGACGAGCCCCCAAAATGTAGCACTTGGGGTTGGATGAAGACACTTGAGAGAGAGAGTGTATTTTCGATGTCTTTAATCGCGCACATGCACTGCAACACACGAGACACGACATGACCACGCCATTCTCACGGAAGTCATTAACTGACTCGTTTACACAACAAGGGACGAGTAAAAAGTACAAAAATAAAGTTACATGAAGCCCATTTGTAAATAATTAGCGCTTACCTGCAACACACGAGACACGACATGACCAAGCCATTCTCACGGAAGGCATTAACTGACTAGGACCTGTGAGGACCCTAACCCCGGGTTTTCACCGGATGCGGTTGCGGTGCGGTTGCGGTGCGGTGTGTCTTGACTGCGTGCTCCGGACGGGTCAATTTTTTTGTCAATCCACACCGGCTCCGCACAGCTGCGGTCCGGCAGCTCCGTCGCCGCCCACTTCCCAACGTGTCTCGCGGACCGCGCGTGCGCGATCATGTGGCATTTCACAACGACAAACATACAGAAAGTCTGTGCTCAACAGAGAAGCAGAAAGAGAGGTGGACTTCTTTTGATTTAACCTTTTCTTCTTCTTCTTCGATGGGGTGCTGCTGACCTCGACTCGGAACGTCGTGAAGCGGTGGGTGGAATACTTCGAAGACCTCCTTAATTCCACCAACACGTCTCCTTTTGAGGAAGCAGAGTCTGGGGACTCTGGGGTGGGCTCTCCTATCTCTGGGGTCGAAGTCACTGAGGTGGTTGGAAAGCTCCTCGGTGGCAGGGCCCCGGGGGTGGATGAGATCCGCCCGGAGTTCCTAAAGACTCTGGATGTTGTGGGGCTGTCATGGTTGACACGCCTCTACAACATCGCGTGGACATCGGGGACAGTGCCTCTGGATTGGCAGACCGGGGTGGTGGTCCCCCTTTTTAAGAAGGGGGACCGGAGGGTGTGTTCCAACTACAGAGGGATCACACTCCTCAGCCTCCCTGGTAAGGTCTATTCAGGGGTGCTGGAGAGGAGGGTCCGTCGGGAGGTCGAATCTCGGATTCAGGAGGAGCAGTGTGGTTTTCGTCCTGGCCGTGGAACAGTGGACCAGCTCTACACCCTCCGAAGGATCCTCGAGGGTGCGTGGGAGTTCGCTCAACCAGTCCACATGTGTTTTGTGGATTTGGAGAAGGCGTTCGACCGTGTCCCTCGGGGAGTTCTGTGGGGGGTGCTTCGGGAGTACGGGGTGCCGGGCCCCTTGATACGGGCTGTTCGGTCCCTGTACGACCGTTGCCAGAGTTTGGTCCGCATTGCCGGCAGTAAGTCGGATTCGTTTCCGGTGAGGGTTGGACTCCGCCAAGGTTGCCCTTTGTCACCGATTCTGTTCATAACTTTTATGGACAGAATTTCTAGGCGCAGCCGAGGCGTGGAGGGGTTCCGGTTTGGTGGCCTCAGCATTGCATCTCTGCTCTTTGCAGATGATGTGGCTTCATCAAGCCGGGGCCTCCAACTCTCACTGGAGCGGTTCGCAGCCGAGTGTGAAGCGGCTGGGATGAGGATCAGCACCTCCAAATCCGAGACCATGGTCCTCAGTCGGAAAAGGGTGGAGTGCCGTCTCCAGGTCGGGGATGAGATCCTTCCCCAAGTGGAGGAGTTCAAGTATCTTGGGGTCTTGTTCACGAGTGAGGGTAGGATGGAGCGGGAGATCGACAGGCGGATCGGTGCAGTGTCTGCAGTGATGCGGACTCTGTATCGGTCCGTCGTGGTAAAGAAAGAGCTGAGCCAAAAGGCAAAGCTCTCGATTTACCGGTCGATCTACGTTCCAACCCTCACCTATGGTCACGAGCTGTGGGTCGTGACCGAAGGAACGAGATCCCGGATATAAGCGGCCGAAATGAGTTTCCTCCGCAGGGTGTCCGGGCTCTCCCTTAGAGATAGGGTGAGAAGCTCGGTCATCCGGGAGGGACTCAAAGTCGAGCCGCTGCTCCTCCGCGTTGAGAGGAGCCAGCTGAGGTGGCTCGGGCATCTGGTTCGGATGCCTCCTGGACGCCTCCCTGGGGAGGTGTTCCGGGCAAGTCCCACTGGCGGGAGGCCCCGGGGACGACCCAGGACACGCTGGAGAGACTATGTCTCTCGGTTGGCCTGGGAACGCCTCTGGATCCCACCGGAGGAGCTGGTTGAAGTGGCTGGGGAGAGGGAAGTCTGGGTTTCCCTCCTGAAGCTGCTGCCCCCGCGACCCGACCCCAGGATAAGCGGAAGAAGATGGATGGATGGATGGATGGATGGATGGATTCTTCTTCTGCTATGAGATTCCATGCAGCATCCTTTTTTTGGTTGTCCTTATAAAAAGGATGTGCCGTGTCATATATTATTTTGTGGTTTTCCACCTCCGATATAAACCTCTCCTCGTCCATGTTCGCTGGTGTCTAAACCGTGAATGAGCACATGGCCCGGCGACGCCCACGTCACGTTTTGCTGAAAAACTTGCGAAATAGGAGCTGGCGAGTGTTTTATTCTGAAAGGTAACCGGAAATTTATTTTGAAACTGCCTCGGTCTTCCTGTCCCGCTCGATGTGTTTTGTGCTAGCTTGCCATTTGCCGGAGGCCTACCGCTGCGGTGTCCGGCAAAAATAGAAAATAGGTCTATCTTCAGTCGACACGCAACGCACCCGCAAGCGGTGTAAACTGCACCATTCGAATGAATGGAATCTAATTGCTTGCGTCGCCGGACCGCACCGCAACCGCACCGCAACCGCATCCGGTGTAAACCCGGGGTTTGCTGCCTACGCCCGCCTGCATGGATTCCCAACTGTCTCCTGACGAAAAGTGTTAATGTCTATATAAGGCCAACATAAATTTAGCAACATGTAATAATTACAAAAAAATTTAAAATATACACATACAATATGAAGTGGGCGGTGTTATACCATACTGCAAAAATTCTGCTTATCCCACATCTTGGTAAGCCCAGTCTCAAGAACGTACTTCCCAAGCACGCATATCTCGCTGCCGTATTTCCGTAATTCATCGCAGTTATTTCATGTGACTTGCTTTCAATGGATTTGTACTACTATTTGGATGTTTCAAAATGTATTTGTACAACATACATCGGTTAAAAACTTTACTTACATCCTTGGGATTTCGCGAGACGTCAACAATGGCGGCCCAAGTACTGTTCGAATCGAAAGTATGCATAAGCCAAGACCACACGGAATTCCCGGATGTCGTTCTTTATTGCCAGCTTAAACCAAGGATGCATCGGTTGTTGCTTTGTGAAGGCTTGGCTGTGGATATATCCAAAGATGCATTTCGTACTTCAAGGAACGAATGGGAGCAAAGGAGCATCACGTTTTTTCTTCTTTCTTCCCACACACCGGTTTTGTGTTGTGTTTTGTGTTCATTCGGCTGCCTTTGGCAGCTGAGTACACCAGTTTGTCGGACTAATCCTCTTGCTGATCCACCGACTTTGCCCAACTAATCTCAACCTCACCTTTGATTCCCATCTTACCTCAAACTTGTGCTTGTTTGATTTTTTATTATTTTTATTTATTTCTTTATTTTGTATTTATTTAATTTATTTTTTATTTTATTTTTTTGGGGGGGGGGCGTTATTCTTGATTCGGTGGTTTTGATTATTGCCTTTTGCAAGCTCTTTCCTTTCATTTGCAAGTGTACTATTGTATTTTTGCACCTGTGTTTTGGAATAAATTTCATCAAACTTGATTTCCTTCCCATGTTTTTGGGATCTGCACACTTGAACATAAGATGCATCATCACAATTTCAGAAGAATCAGAACTAAACCTGCAACTCTCACCGGTATCTTTCCAGAACCTTCCGCCCCTCAATATTATCGTAAATTGGATAAATCACATGTATAATTTAATTTCAAATGATATTTTAAAATAGTACTCGTAATTATATAACATCTAGTCACGTGGTACAGTTTCGGCAATGCGTCACAAACAGGCAGCTCTCAGTAAGAACAACATCCGGCCGGGTATTCCGTCTATTCAATGCTATTGCTTTTTGCGTAGTTGCAATTGGCACAGTACTTGGGCCGCGACTGATGACGTTTCAAGACATCACGAGGACGTAAGTACGGACAAGAATGCGTATTGAGAAACGGCCATAGTTAACCTCGTCCACCTGTGTGTGTCTCCCCTCCCCGTATGTGTTGCTAATTATTGCCCTCTGCCTGCTGTGTTTCCCAGGTGTGTCTTAGTGTCTCGTTAGTGTTGTATTTAGTCAGTGGGGTTTGTTCACACGTCGTGGCAGCATTGTCTTGTCTTGTTCTGTTGAGGTGTGCTGTGCTAGTAGTGTTTATGTCTAGTCAAGTTTCTCCACGTCTAGTTAAGTTTCTCCACATCTAGTCAAGTTTCTCCACATCTAGTCAGGTTTCTCCATGTCAATCCAAGTCTGTCCACGTTCTGCTATGTCTGTCCTGCCAAGTCTGTCCATGCCATACCAAGTCTATCCACGTCATGCCAAGTCTGTCCACATCATGCCCAGTCTGTCCACGTTCAGTCCAATCATGGCAACCAGTCCGCTCACATCCCGTCCGATCTACTACTTGGTTCCAGTCAATAAAGTTATTCTCATTCCTGTTTGTCTCCCGGCCTTGCTTCTCTGCCATCTCCCCTCATCCACTAGCTCCACACACCTTCATCGTGACAGAGGCGCAGCCTGGTCTGCCAAATTCCCAAAAGTGCTAAAGGAGGCCTGCACCTCCAAGAAAATCAAGAGGCACCAGTTTACATCTATTTTATCTAGGATTATAGTGCTCTGAATGTTGCTGTTTGGATTCTTGTTATAGAAACCAAAAAGTTGTGCAAAAAGTACTGAAACATTCAGCATGTGTGTTAAAATTGAACTCTATCTTTCTTTCTGTCTCTGTTCAGGCCCTTAAGAAAGCTCATAGTGGGATTGCCCTGTCTGAGCTGGAGGCCTCTGTGGCTTCCCCCTTCACCTCCTCCATCCCAAACATCTCCTGCGTGCCCAACCTCATCAGGTATTACACGCAGCTGAGTGAGGGATTTGCGATATCTTATTCAGGTGTTGTTTTTTTTCACTATCCACAGGGAGGGCCGTGCTGCTCTTGTCACATCTTTCTGTGTCTTCAAATCCCTGGCCCTCTTCAGCCTCATCTTATTCTTCAGCACAATTGTGCTCTACTTGGTAACTATTCTGGCTTGTTTGTATGCATTCATTTGTCGTGGTGGTCTGACCCGTTTGGTAGATGTACACAATTGGGCCAAATTCACAGAGAACTGTGGACGCTGATAGCATCTTTAATTGCATTTGATTTGCACCTGCATCCTATTCACAAAAGTTATTGCAATATTGCAGTTGTTTGACATTAAACCAATCTTTTTTACATGTAGTGTTATGCCAAGGTCAGAGTACACGAATGTATTGATGTGCCGCAGACAATTGCAGTGTGTCTTGGTCGATTTTTAGTTGTCTTGAGTCTTGATGCAATGTACTCCGTATTGAAGCTCTCTACAGAAAATGTTACCACTATACACATACTAGTAATATACTATGTCATGTTGTTTAGCTCATTCACTCGCAGCCATTTTCACTGAAGCACCCACCTTCGCTCCTGGCCGTTTTACTGGATTTTGACTGATTTTGCAAGGCCCACAGAATATTAAATTCTATTACTATAAAAACATAACCTATCAAAAGAAAGATTAGAGTCTCTAATTTCATCAGGAAAAAAAAACAGTATATTTGTATCTGTTTCCGTATAATAGCAATTGGCATTAGAATATAGCTAAGTTTAAAGGGATCGTTCGGCTTTTTTAACATGAATCTCAATTTGATCCTCACCTCCCGTGTGTGCGATCAGCACTGACTTACCCCTGACAGCGTTCGGTGACACGCGTTCTGGTTCGGCGTTGGACGAGAGGAAAATAGTCCAGCAAGCTGGCTGGGGTCTCGGAAATAAAGCGTTTTTCTTCTAAAAACTATTTGTTTTCAAAAGCGTGATACATTTCCATCACAATACTCTTTTCTGAATAAAGTCAGACGCCATTATCGCCAGCCACTACTTTTCTGTTCGTTCGTCTCACTGCGCGGCGCCCTGTAGAACGCTAACCGACGCACTGCAGCCAGCTAGCTGATACTTCCGCCTGAAGTTGTTTGCCTTTTCGGCTTTTTTAGTGGACGCTAGACTGAGGGCAGAGGTGAACATTTGTGAGCAGCAGTATGGTTTCATGCCAAAAAAGAGAAGGTCAGGAGGAGCTGCATTGTGTCTTTGTTGACCTGGAGAAAGCTTATGACAGGGTGCCCAAAGAGGAACTGTGGTTTTGTATGAGGAAGTCTGGAGTGGCGGAGAAGTTTGTTCAAGTGGTGCAGGACATGTATGAGGACTGTAAGACATTGGTGAGGTGTGCTGTAGGTGTGACGGAGGAGTTCAAGGTGGAGGTGGGACTACATCACGGATCAGCTCTGAGCCCCTTATTGTTCGCTATGGTAATGGACAGGATGACTGACGAGGTTTGACAGGAATCCCCATGGACTATGATGTTTGCAGATGACATAGTGATCTGTAGTGAGAGCAGGGAACGGGTGGAGGAGAAACTAGACGCGTGGAGGTTTGCCCTGGAAAGGAGGGGAATGAAGGTTAACCGTAGCAAGACGGAGTATCTGTGTGTGAATCAGAGGGACCCAAGTGGAAGAGTGAGGTAATAGGGAGAAGAGACCAAGACAGTGGAGGAGTTTAAGTATTTAGGGTCAACAGTCCAGAGCAATGGAGAGTGTGGAAAAGAAGTGAAGAAGCGTGTGCAGGCAGGCTGGAACAGGTGGAGGAAAGTGTCAGGTGTAATGTGTGATAGAAGAGTTTCAGCTAAAATGAAAGGAAAGGTTTATAAAACTGGTGAGACCAGCAATGTTGTTTGGTCTGGAGACAGTGCCACTGAGGAAACGACAGGAGGCAGAGCTGGAGGTGGCAGAGATGAAGATGCTGAGGTTCTCTTTGGGAGTGATCAGGCTGGATAGGATCAGGAATGAGTACATCAGAGGGGCAGCAGATGTTAGAGGCTTTGGAGATAAAGTCAGAGAGGCCAGACTGAGATGGTTTGGACATGTCCAGAGGAGAGATAGTGAGTTTATTGGCAGAAGGATGCTGAGTTTCCAAATGCCAGGCAGAAGATCGAGAGGAAACCCAAAGAGGAGGTTTATGGATGTAGTTAAAGAGGACATGAAGGGAATTGGTGTGAGAGCAGAGGATGCAGAGGACAGGGTTAGATGGAGGCAACTGATTCGCTGTGGCGACCCCTGAACGGAAAAGCAGGAAGAAGAAGAAGATGTATGTATATGTATGTATATATGTATATTAGGGCTGGGAAAAAAAGTCGACCAAGGTCGACTTAAAAAATAGGTCGACTGGAAAAATTTAAGTTGACGCTCCGCCCAGAACGATGTTTGCGCCGCCGCCGTCCATGTTTCACACGGACCTCAGACGACAGAGTAAAAAAAATGACTCCTGTCACTCTCCTAACAAAAGACAAAGAATGTCCAGAGTTTGGGACCATTTCAAGAAGATTAAGAGGACAAATAGTTATTTACAAATTTTGCAAAACAACAATGGCGTGTGTGTGTATATATATATATATATGTATATGTAGGGGTGTGTGTGTGTGTGTGTGTGTGTGTGTGTGTGTGTGTTTTTGGGGGCAAATGAGTTAATGCATTCAACACTTCTGTAGATGGACTTGGTCTGATGTGATCCATGTCTTCTAGGTTGTTGACAACTTTGGGGACTTCCAGTACATTTTCATTGACTTTGCCTTTGGTCTGTTTGTCCCCTTTACAAGTGAGTAAAACATTGCCATATTCATCCAGTTTAATTGGCTTTTTTTCCCTGTTAATTGACACAGTGTTGTGTCAATTAACTTAAGCCAGATTTTTTTTTTTCTATGTTCAGTGAGCTTGAACCCTGCGTGGAATACTCTCGTGCGGCGTGCGCCATCAACGTCTCTGCTTTCTGGACAGTTGCTCTACTCAGTTTTGTCTCAGACCCTAAATTGCACGTTCTTCCAGTTTCTGGCGTTCTTCTTAGTACAGCAACAGAGTTGGTATCAGACACCCGAGTCAATGTGAGTAACATTTCATATAACGGCATCTAAACCTCCTCCAAACATTCCTGAATTTGGATCAGTGCCACAATTCTGAATCCAGAAAACTAGCAAAAGTTATTTAATTTCTTCCTAGTAAACACCAAATTCCATCCAAATCCACTGATGTTGGTAATGAACATGAACGCATTTGCTCAATAGTGTTGGGTCTCCAAGGAAAAGATAAAGCAAATAGGTGGAAGATGCTGTATAGGCCAAAAGTAACATCTCAATACACACACAATATAAAACTTCTGACACTTGCCCAAACATCTCTCGGGCTTAAAGGGGCTACAGAAGTTAAAAAGCTACACAAAACATACCGTTGGAGTTATAAATTATTTTCTGCTTATTTATATTGTAGCTCTCGGTGTGTTCACACAAAGACTGTTAAATAAAAGTTGTCAACCATCAATTGGAGAGACCATCTTTATTTCCATCTGGAATACTACAGTCACCACAAACCCTCTTCCTAAAACAACCAACCAACCAAAAACTCTCACACTCCAACAAAACATTCAGTCACTCAAAAAATAAAAAAATAAAATACACACAAAACCTCTCACACAAATAAAAAAGTCACAAAAAACTTACAAAAACTAAATTTGACCAACTCTTTCCTCTGTCACAGTGCCTGCAATGGGTCCAGCCTCAGTAACACATACAACCTCAACGGAACGGAAGCTGAAGATGCACGTAATTTCAAGAGCTTTGAAAACACTTCCATCTTCTATGTGTTGTGCTTCCAGTACTTGATTGTATCCATCGTCTTCGCCAAAGGGAAACCCTTCAGACAACCAAGCTATAAAAACTGTAAGATACTTATTACCTGCATGGTGGAATATTAATTGCCATTATAATGTTCGCAGTCATATGTACAGCTCTGGGGGGGTAGTATATATATATATATATATATATATATATATATATATATATATATATATATATATATATATATATATATATATATATATATATATATATATATGTTAGAGCTGTCAAACGATTAAAATTGTGATTAAAAAACGATTAAAAAGGCATTTTTAACGTTTTTTGCCCACCAAATTTTAAAGAGCACCTGTAATGTGTTAAATTTTTAGACATTTAATGTTATGAGGACGTCTTCAAAATTTTGTATCCACTGCACACGCACACATCCTCCTCGTTTTCTAATCACTTAATTACTTGTATAATTTAAAATGAAAAAAAAAATACCCCAATTGTTTGACATGAGTCTCCGGTTCGAGTCCAGGCTCGGACCTTCCTGGGTGGAGTTTGCATGTTCTCCCCGTGCCCGCGTGGGTCTTCTCCGGGTACTCCGGTCTCCTCCCACATTCCAAAGACATGCATGGCAGGTTAATTGGGTGCTCCGAATTGTCCCTAGGTGTGCGTGTGAGTGTGGATGGTTGTTCGTCTCTGTGTGCCCTGCGATTGGCTGGCAACCAGTCCAGGGTGTCCCCCGCCTACTGCCCAGAGCCAGCTGAGATAGGCGCCAGCACCCCCTGCGACCCTTGTGAGGAATAAGCGGTCAAGAAAATGGATGGATGGATGTTTGACATGAACAAATATTCTGAATGTCATACGCAAACATTTATTAAATGCTTTACTTTAATGCATGTAGTTATGTTTATTGCTCACCCACAACCTGTGCTAGCTTTAACGTAACCATCCTCTGTCAGCTAAAGGATCATCTGCCGCCAAAATTAATAGTGTGATTAATCTGTTAATACATGATTAATGCGATAAATTATTGTGATTAATTAGTTAATGCTTGGGAGGCACGGTGAATGAGCGGTTAGCACGTCCGCTTCCCAGTATTGAGGATGCAAGATCGAGTCCAAGCTCCGGCCTTCCTGGGTGGAGTTTGCATGTTCTCCCTGGGTCTTCTCCGGGTACTCCGGTCTCCTCCCACATTCCAAAGACATGCATGGCAGGTTAATTGGGCGCTCTGAATTGTCCCTAAGTGTGCTTGTGAGTGTGGATGGTTGTTCGTCTCTGTGTGCCCTGCGATTGGCTGGAAACCAGTTCAGGGTGTACCCCGCCTACTGCCCAAAGCCAGCTGGGATAGGCTCCAGCACCCCCGCGACCCTTGTGAGGAATAAGCGGTCAAGAAAATGAGTGGATGGATGGATGGATATATATATATATATATATATAGTATGTGTGTGTGTGCTTTGTGTCTTCTGTCCTACTATCTTTGCTTCACTGAAATCCTTATTTCTGTGTTTCTGCATTACATTTCAGGGCCTTTTGTATTGACCTGCTCAATTCTGTTTGGTTTTCTCTCCTTCATCATGCTGTATCCAGTTCCTGCTATTGATAACATATTCCAGGTAAACTTTGCTTTTTTATTTTTGTTTGTTTATTTTTATTTTTTTAAATAAACCAGTGTAACATTCTAAATATTTTTTAATGGGAAGTCAACACAATAAATAAATAAATAAATAAATTTGTTAATACATAAGTAAATTAATTAATTACTTAATTAATACGTCTTTGCAATATGTTCACGTGACCAAACTTCTAAAATCCCTGAGCTGTGACATTCGCAAGGGCACTTTGATGTCAATTTCAGTCAACAGCATAGGGCAGTGTAAAACCAAAATCGCAGCCGTTGAGATGAATGGCTTAATCTTAATTCTTATTCATCAAATCCTATATTAAGCAGAATACTGCGTTTAGTCTAATTGTGGTATTTGTTTTGTTTTTTGTTTGCCTTGAGTCCCACTTTAATCGATCAAATGAACTGACAGAGGACATTGAATATTCGATTCAGTCAAAAACTCTTGTAATTGACAAGATTTGTGTGTGTGTGTTTTCTCCTCTGTCCATTCTGTCTTCCCTCAGATTGCGTGTGTTCCCTACGACTGGCGCATTACTCTCCTCATCATTGTTTTAACACATGCTGTTGTGTCTTTCACAATGGAGGTATGCTCAGAATCGCAAATTAACCACTTGATGACTAATCACCTTTAAATTTTTGTTTTGAAATACTGAATCACATTCTGTCTCAAATTGTATTTAAAATTTTCTTGACTGCTCAGTTGTGATTCTGCAACTCAATCAAGAGTAGCCTTTGATTGTGAAATTCTCACTACAATGTTTTCCTAGAATTTGATCCATGACACATTGTGGAGGATTGTTAAAGCCAATCTGGGTGCAAATCGATCCACCAGTCCCCCCACTGCTAACACAAAGGTTGGCTGGATTTTGATTCATTAATATTCTTATTACTCTTGCATCGTTGCTTTGCTCTTTCCTCTTAATTTGCACATGAGGTTCACCTGCAACTTCACAGAGAAACAACTATAAGTCTTCAAACAGTTTGATTGGGAATATCAGGGTTTCGTTTTGGCCACGCTGTGTGTCACTTATTCAGGGGCAAGAAAAAATGTGCATCATAAACATTAGTCTTAAATCAAATAAATAAATAATAAAAATAATTAGTTTATATACTCATTATGATTATTAACTCGTTTACCGCCAAAAGTTATTAAAAAAACACAACCCCGAGAGTGCCAGCCGATTTTGAGCATTTTCACTTATCTTTCAAGGCAAACAGAATATTGTGTGCTATGACAACGTAAACGTGGTGGATACCATATGAAAGATTCTATCCCATTCTCTCATTAGAAAAAAAAACTACCTTATTCCTTTCCTTAGTAATCACCATTTGAAAATAGATAATTTGAGTGACACCAAACTATAATGGAAAAAAATGAAAACAAGCTTTTTGTGAAGATACAATTTCTGCACCACAGTGACTTTTGACACTAGTATTTTTGGTTTAGTGACGCTCTGTGAATTAGATTAAACACTTTGAACATTCACGACATCCTTGAAAAGTTTGTATTCCTAAAATATGCTATGCTGTCATGTCATTTCAATTGCTTTGATCCACGGGATTGCATCAAAAAGCGATACAATGCTGCCATCGGCTGGCCATAGTTAGTGGGTGTTTTTTTTTTTTTTTTTTTTCCTCCGCCCATCTTATTCATGAAACCAGAGCTGCCCAAGACGTTGCGATGCCCATTGTAAAAAAAAAAAAAAAAAAAAAAAAGTCAATTAACGATGTTGGCGGCCCACGGTGCAATTTCAGAAAAAGTTAATTGATGTTTTCAGCAAGAAAAGAGCTAATACATAAAGAATGTTAAAACAGTCACTCGGAGAGCTGAAATTTTACCCAGATTGTCCAAACATGTTGAAGTTCAAAATGGCTCCAAACATATTTTTTTTAAATTATTATTGTCCTGAATATATGTGGGAACTAAATATTCATAAGTGCGAAATGGGTAATTGTACAATATTTGGACCCCATGCCTCCCATTATAAATCATTATTTTGCATGTTTTTTTTTATGCACTGTACCTGATCTTGTTATAATGCATTTCCCATGATTATCCAATTTATCCCTTCAGTGGGTGGAAAATAAAAAATGTGAGTTGAGTCTTAAAAGCTATAGTCCACCATGTGGCGCTATAGAGCTACTTATCATTTTTGCTTGAGCTGACATGTCTTTGACCACAGTTGCACCAATACAAGCCGGCATGGTCAGGCTTGATAGAACAGGCCTGTGTGTGGGGGGGTGTGCGTGCGTATGTGTGCGCGCGTGGTCAAAGGATGTCCTCACAAAGATATGTATGTGCGTGTGCGCGCATAGTCAAAGTGACAATTCTGGACAAAATGTGTTTTATACACATGATAGTTAGTTTTGCTGATTGCACACTATTGTTTTTATTGTCCAGAGAGGGCATCATTTATAGGGCTTATAGGTCTGACGCCACTAAACATTTTGACTGGTAGAAAGTAAAAAGATAAATAAATAAATAAAAAATCAGAAATGACCGAGTTATCACACTTACAAAGAGTGTCCAAATTTTGGACAAAATACCCCATATGGTATAAAAGTGTTTTAATGCCCCATTATGAGACACTCATTTGAACATATGGGAAAAAAAAACATAAGTGACAACTACTCTGCTGACTTGGCCTTAAATTTACTCGGGGACTGCTTCTTTGGGGACAGAGTAATGTAGTTTACTCTTTATTACTGCTGTGAGGCACGAGGAAGTTCAGCAGTATACCACCGTAGTCTAAGAGTTTAAACTGTGTTATTTTTTGGAATTCATCCAATTGATACCGCTCTCATATTTGTTCTCATGGGAGTGTGCAAGTGTACCTAATTTTGTGGCCTTACATTGCTTTATGTTCATATGATGGCAGAAAGTAATTGGCAAGTGTCTTTTCCAAGTTCTGTTTGTGAGTGTAAATCTGACACATGTTTTGTTTTCTACCAACATACTGCATCTGATCTTAGATGGTGAATGACCATTGGGGCTCGGCATTTCTTTCCTGGATCTCCTGTCGGCAAAACCGTCCCCCAAAGACTATGTACAAGTGTCTGGCTCTAAAACTGCAGGATAATGCTGACTGGCCTCCTGCACCGTCAACTATCACCTTTGCCAACTCTGCTCAGAACCACAGCTCTGTCGCCTTCTGATACCAGCCAAGGCCTGGACTGGGACAGAAACGTAACAGAAAAATCAGTCCTGCCGTTTTGGGCTTAGATCAAGCCCCTTTATAATTAGCGGAGCACCATCACCCATTAGTAATTAAGTATGTGTTTGCCAAAGAGTATACAGTATAGTCTTTCTTCTCTCTCCTCAACTGCTACTTCAACAGCTTGGCTTGACGAGGCAGGTGGAGAGGCAGAGATTATTATTATTTATGTGTGTTCTGCTTTCTTGTTATACATTATTTTGTTGTACCCTTAGTGTTCTGCTTAGTGAGTCCCTTTTTTTTGTTTCACTGTGTGACAAGTTTGATGTAATTTTGGGAATGGGTGTTCTTTGTCTCTTCCCAAAGCAAAGTGGAAGAATATTTTATTCTTAGGATGACCAAACAACATCACAATATGACTTTAACTTGGGGCCGTTATCATAGTATATCTTGAATGATACATTCCACTGCCTGTACATATAAAACAGCGTCATCAGCATACATCTGACAGGTTACGTCAGAGGAACAGCTTGGTAAGTCATTTATAAATAAACTAAATAGTAATGGTCCCAGAATCGATCCTTGTGGAACCCCAAGACTGTTCTTACGGGGTACTGATTGTACATCTTGTATTCTAACACTTTGCAGTCTTGATGAAAGGTATGATTCAAACCAATTAATTGTAGTTGGAGAGAAATTAAAATGTGACAGTTTTTTTTTTAACAGGGCACGTTTAAGTATTTACTTTTCAAAAAGAATATTACAACACATTTTTATTCATTTTTTAAATGATGCATTTGATTGTCTATCTTTTAACCCAGTGGTTCTCAACCTTTTTTCAATGATGTAACCACAGTGTAATAGTTTTTTTGTTTTGTTTTTGTTTTTTTCAGCTAAGTTCCCTACCCCCCAACCAGTGCAAAGAATTTTTGGTTGAAAAGCATAAATAATTCAAATAAAGTGTTGTGCCATTATTGAATGATTTATTAAACTTTGGAACTTTATTTCATTAATCTCTTGAATTTTTTGAATATAAAAATATTTTACTAAAAAGAAAGAACCAATTAAATGAATTATAAATTTGTGCACACAAAAATAAATCACTATTAACTGTTTTCCTTTTGGTCAAATATCTGTTCTAAAAAATAAATAACCTAATCTAACCTAAAAAATAATCTTAATTTTAAATTACGTTTTGAAATGATTGACAGGTGACACTAGGTGTGTTGAACCATTCTCTTCTGGGGGAGATCAGGATTTTTAAGACAATGAAGTTGAATAATATTTATTTTATGAACTTCCATTTTATTGAAGTATTTGCATAATTTAGTAATTATTTTTAAAGCATTTTTGCATGGATGCTACTTTTTATTTTATTTTTTTAATGTCACGTACCCCCAGATGCCCAGATGTTTTTAATAATACTGGAATAAACAACATCCATTTATGTAAAATGTTTGATACTTTTGTCTTGCAGAAAAAGATGTATGAAGAGTATCTGCGGCAGAGTGTCAGCGGTCATGATATGAACTAAAGACTGAAAAAGACACAACATGGACCAAACATAAATCAACAAAAAAAAGCACTGCCAGCTGGACACAACAATAACTTTTTGGATTACAATTCCATTTGAAGTACACCCACAGAAAACACCTTTTGATTTAGACATTACCATTGTGAGAGAAATGATGTGAGAAGTGTCATGCCTCAGAGAAAACAGGTCTCATCACTCTTTAATTCATTATCTATGGATATTTTTGTTCCTTACTTATTCTCCACTCAGTCAGGATGTTGGACTAACCCCCCCCCAAACATATTCATTTTTTAAAGTAATCATAATACTTCTTTATCCAATATACAGTGCAGAACATTGGGTAATAATCATGGCATTGGTTTTATATACGAAAGTTACTCTTTTTTTCTTTTTTTTTTCTTTTATACACTTAACAGAATTTTGTCAGGAGAAATTGGGAGTGGGAGTTCTACTGAAAATGTAGAATGTCAGAACAGTAAGATTAAGCAAACAAACATTTTTGAAAGTATCGTTAATTTCAGATTTTCACATCCCCTCCCTTTTTTTTTTAACGAGCCCCCTACCGAAATAAATAAATGTTCAATTTACAAAACGTTTCCCCTGTCGTCTGATTTTATGCTCAGATGGTTGTTCATCCCCTCTATTGTATATATATATATATATATATATATATATATATATATATATATATATATATATATATATCTTAAAAGCCCAAACATTCAGTTCTAGATTGGTTCTTACATTCCAAGGGAAATAATACAATCTCAGATGTTTTTATTTATATACATAAAGTCGTCAAAGCTTTATAGTGTCTAGAAAAAGATGAAGGTGGGGATGGAAGCTTGTCAACCTAACCTAGCCTTCAGGAAAATACAAATGTCTTTGTTGTTATAAAATATATATATATTATTGTTTTGTTCTGGGAAATAGTTGTGCAGTTGTCTCTTTGGAATTTGTAGAATGTCATTGCGCTACTGAACACTCCAGTAACCAAAGAGCACATTAAACATTGTTTTTTGGCATTTACTTTTGCATCAGTATACAATCACATTCAGCTTCAAACTGATATAAAATTCATTCACGCAGTGTATTGTAATTTTATTTTATTTTATCATTATTATTATTATTTTTTAATGCAGTTGTAAAAAGCAATGATACCAATTTTGAGCACTAGATGGTCTCCTAACTCAGTAAGAAATAACTGTTCACAATAACAATATTAGTAGTAAAATCAAAGTATTTCCCTCAATTTATAGTACAGTATCTTTATGCTAAACATGTTCAGTTGATACTGTCATGTTTATTATTGTGACTGAAGTTTGTGTTGAAGAAATCAATTTTCAGGTACAATTTTTATTTTGGTATAAAATTTGTTTATGGTTTGTTTACATATCCGATCATAAAAAAAATATTATTTGGCTATACTACATTTATTAAAATTAGGAAAAATATATTTATGCAATCTCATTTACACAACTTCAAATGTAATCAAGTGTAAAATCTGACGTCATGGTTATTAATTCAAGGGATTTCTTATTTTATCCTCCCTTCTCTAGTATTTAGTGTACAACAGTTGTATGTCACAGTTCAAAATTCCAGGCAGAGAAAGAGAGAGCAAGGTGGTGGACACAGGAAGGAGGTTGAGTGACGCGATTTCCGCAGGCTAGACCGGGGAAAGTTGTTTCCTGAAGTTGAAGCTGTACTAGTGATCATTTCCCCACCAAACTCTTGTTGATGGTTAAAATGCCTTGCGCAAGTTCATCGTCAGTCTGGTTTTGGTTGTGACATTTTTTCTTCTTTTGATGGAGTTGTCTGACGAAAGGATGAGCTCAAAGAGAGAAGACACAGGTACAAATCAGACAAATTATGCTGAATGGGATGCGTGACAGGTCTCGCATGTAAGCGAGTTGGGATATGACTGGATTGTCTCAAGTACAAACGAACTTGTCACTCCACTTTTTTGGAACCTGTTGAAGCAGCAACCAACCTGGCAGTGTTAGCATATAGCATCACTAGCCTACTACTTGACTGCACTCCACTTTTCTCCATTGGTGTGTGTGTTTGGTCGATCATTTTACTTCTTAGACATCATCATAGGATATTCTATGTTAAATTTGTAGTGCTTAGTAAGAGTTCTCTACCGATTAACATTTGAGATTAAGACGTCATAGATCGTAAGGCTAACAGTTAGCTTTGTTAGCCTGTCAACTTTTACTAACTCTTGTCCTGTTACAGTACCATGTCGTGGGCTATACTCTTTGTTATAGATACACGGAGATGTTTTAATTTCCCAGTATTTTTACTACTGCTACCAGTAGTAATAGTAGGAGACTAGTACTAGTCAACTAGTAGTAACTGTCTGTGACTATGTAAATGAAAAATGGTAGAAAAAGGGTCAAATCCAATAAAATTGCAATAATGCATGAGCATACACATTTTCAACAACTAGGAAAAATCTGATTATTGTAATAAACTTGGGTTGAATAACACAGGGGGCAATCTTTTTAACTTTTAACCATTCGAAAACAGAATCAAACAAGTTGATAGAGGCGCAGGAAACCAATTTTGTTCACTGTGTTTCTGCGTGAGTATCCTCCAGGCCATAACGGATCTTATGCAGCTTTGCAGCTAATAAATATGTTGGTATGTACTTCTGTGTTCCAATGCAAATCTCATTTCATCAGACAGAAAACTTTTTTCTGGCGCAATACGGTGATTAGCCCATCAGCAGATTTAAGATTAAGTGTGCTTTCATTAGTTTTCTCCATGTATTCTGGCTTCTTCCCGCATTCCAAAAACATGCATGATGTTAGTTTCATTGAAGCCTCTAAATTGATAGCCTTCAGTCAGCTCAAGTGCTTTAGAAAGTGGAAGTAAGGACACTCAACCACTTGGCTTATCAGCATGTCCTCTCGTCCGAAGAGCCAGAAACATGGTTCAATTTCTGCATTGAGAAAGGATATTAGGTTATACTACTCAATATTTTTTTTTTAGTTAATGAATTGTGTTCCTTTTACCCATGACATTGTTTTTGTCTATCTTCCTTGAGTCCATCCTGACTGACATCAACCTTTATGAACTATCAACTTGTCATTTTATAGAAGCAATCCTTCAGGCACAACTGGTGGAGTGTCAAGCTCAGGTTGAACACTGGCAGGGTGTGGCGACCGTCTGTGAACTGAGCAAACGGGAGGAACTGGCAGAGCTGCAAAAACAATGTGATCAAGAGATCCAGTCTCTTCAAGAGGCTCTCAGGGGTCAGTACATGTTTACATGTGATAAGCAGTTTCAAGTATAAACACACCTATTATTTGACAAAGAAACAACTATTGCACAAGTCATTTATTTTGCCTAATATGTGTATCACAATAGAGCTGATCTCAAATGACGTTCCTCATTAATATACATGAGTCGGACAAAATAACAGAGTAGGACACGCGTGCACATCATTTTGGAAGAAAATGACATCCCAGGTGTGAAAATTCAACATGGTTCAATTGACAAACACACTTTGGAACAGCTTAAACAGTGGTTGACGTGCGGAGACCTCAAAGTGGTCGTAGAAAGGTAAGATTTATTGTATGATCATTGATACCACTCCGTGCTCTAGATGACTGCTAATATCGTGCTGGTTGCTAATTTTCACGAAAACGAAACACACTGAAGTCATGATTTTCATTTGAAGATTTTAAGCCTACCTTTGGGCTGTTTAGTTACTTTTGTTAAAGTGGTGTGGTAACACATTGACCGCTCTAGTAGCTAGCATGTTGTAGCAGGCAGCTAGCAAGGCCAACGCTGAGAAAGCAGACGATAAACATACCTGCAGTCGCAGTTGTTTTTTCATCTGCTGGCCCATTTCAAAGGACGGAATGTAGAGAGCACATATAGGTGTCTTCCGTGACATTTTTCGCGTAAATCACTGCCATTTAATTCTACATCCTTAAACCCAGCATAGACATTCCTCTGGACATCGCCAATCACATAGCGGGATACACCGTAGCAGCAGAGGTTTGTTGTAACCGTAATAGGTCTGTTAAGTATGGTGAAATCGCGAGTCAGTTCACAAGTTTTGCCTCGTACGAATGCACTCCCTCAGTCGCTTGGCTGTGTTTCTTGTCCCGAAATCAACTGGCCACGTCCATGCACAGTGCTCTGTTCTAAAAATAGTAGTTTGGGCGTAATTGTAAAAACTGCCCTATTGCTCGATGGGCCTATCAGAAGTTTGAACATTGCTGTATAAATGCCAACATTAAATACAACTTGACTAAAGGTAAAAGTAGTGTTGTTCCGATACCGTTTTTTGGCTCCCGATACCGATACCCAGCTTTGTAGTATCGGCCGATACCGATACCGATACCATACCGATACTTAAGTTTTTTTTTTCCTCAACATGAAAAAGCTGTCCTGCCATTGGTTCAGAGCATTCAAGGGCCAATAGGATATCTTAGATCGGCATGCAGTGAACATGTCACATACCAGTGAATGTCGTGCACCAGCAAGACACAAGATGCTGCATCCAAAATCCTATATTAGCGTTGGAATTAATGGTACCGGCATGTTACTTGTGAGTAGTCACCGATACCGATACCACTTTTTTAATGCAGTATCGGCACCTCTGCCGATACCAGTATCGGTATCGGAACAATACTAGGTAAAAGTATGAGGAAAAGGAAATGGGAATGACAGACACACTGTTTTTTCAAGGCCGATACATAGTAGTCAAGGAAACCGATAACCGATATTTCAAGCAAATATTGATTTACAGTAAAAGAGAAAATATTAGTGTCAAAATTTAAAAAATGAAATTAATTTTTAAACCTGTAAAGAATTGACAGCTTTGTTTAAAAATAAAAATTGCAGGGAGTTTCCAGGGTCATCTTGTGTTAAGATTAATTAAAAACTAAACATGTAAATAGTTCACTAAAGTTTTCTACTGTAAATAGTTTTTCAAAATTTCAACAAATTTTCTCATTTATTTATTTATTTTATTTTTATGTTTTTTAATTAAAAAAAAAAACTGTAGGGAGTTCCCAGTGGCAGCATTTTTTTTTTTTTTATAAAGTAGAAATTTAAATAAATCGATAAATGAAAAATTCCCTGCAGAATGCAGATACACTGAGCGACAAATGCATGCGAATGTAGCTAATTTGGGCTTTTTGTCAGGGTTTGTAAAAGGTTTCAAGTGATCTTCGTGAAAAATTGTCTGAATATGTTTGAAATGTCTTTGTAAAAACTGTCTGTGCACATCTTACAAATCCTGATTAAAAAAAACAAAAAAAAACAAATTCGCTACGTTTGCAAGCATTCAATGAGATACCAGCTTTAGCGACCTTAACATTTGTAAAAAGGTAATGCTGATATTGGTCAAAGTGCCACTGTCACCTCAACTTGCTTGACAACAAGTCGAGGTGACAGTGGACAAGATAGTCGTCCATTGCTGGAGCTCTCCAATGCAAGTCGGAGAGACTTCCTTGGTCGCTGCGCTGCTCACTTGACCAATGAAAGGCAGTTTGCAATGGCAGAGTCCAACCCAAGACAGGCTTAGGACCGCCCTCTCATTTGAATAACATTTTGTCCTAGCAGAGCATCTGCAGTATGAAATAAATAAATGTGAGAGCAGAGCATTTTTATTTATTGATTGATATTTAATTTTATTTCTTAATTTAATAATTAAATTTATTTTTATTTTTTTTAATCAAGTTTTTTTATTTTTGTATTTTTATTTTTAAATATATATATATATATATATATATATATATATATATATATATATATATATATATATATATATATATATATATATATATTGCCAACCAATCGCAGGGCACACAGAGACGAACAACCATCCACACTCACAAGCACACCTCGGGACAATCCGGAGCGCCCAATTAATCTGCCTAATCTAATCTAGGCTATATATATATATATATATATATATATATATATATATATATATATATATATATAGCCTCCGGTTCGAGTCCAGGCTCGGACCTTCCTGGGTGGAGTTTGCATGTTCTCCCCGTGCCCGCGTGGGTCTTCTCCGGGTACTCCGGTCTCCTCCCACATTCCAAAGACATGCACGGCAGGTTAATTGGGCGCTCCGAATTGTCCCGAGGTGTGCTTGTGAGTGTGGATGGTTGTTCGTCTCTGTGTGCCCTGCGATTGGTTGGCAACCAGTCCAGGGTGTCCCCCATCTACTGCCCAGAGCCAGCTGAGATAGGCGCCAGCAGCCCCCGCGACCCTTGTGAGGAATAAGCGGTCAAGAAAATGGATGGATGGATGGATGGATATATATATATATATATATATATATATATATATAATATAGTTATTTTTATTTCCATTTATATTTATTTTTTTTATTTAATTTTTGAATTCTACTTTTTATATCCATTTTTATTTTCACTTTTATTCCTTTATTTATTTATTTATTTAATCATTTATTAATTTTTAATTTTTGCAGTTTTGGTCCTCCATAAGACCTTAATGTGGACAATCAGTATAGAAAATGTGCTGATGGATTTTTTCCCCCCTTATGTTACACAGAAGTATGGAGCACAGTTGCTCTTGAAACAAAAAGTGATAAAGGTAGCAAGATCTTAATCACTAAGATCTTCCCATTGTGGACAAGGTTCATCTCTCTTGTGGATGAAGTAGTGTTATCGTTATTTCATGATGTCTTTACAGAGACAGCAGCGCAGTATGAGGCCAGGATAGCCGCTCTACTTGAGGGGAGGAGATCTAGTTGCCAGAATCAGGTGAGTGAGTCATTATTTATTTACTTTTTTTTTTTTTTCAAGTTTATCAGGTTCAAGGCCACTATTTGTTCTTATTCATCCTTTAGGGGAGTGGAAAAAAGGGCAAAATGGATGCAGAGGTCATCATTAATGACTCCCAGACATCACCAGACAGGTTACACTGCCAACAAATAGACCCTGAACTTGTACCAGAGGCAGAAGCCCCGCCCATTAATAGCGAAGGATATTTTTCACTGCGGAACTGCGACACAGCCTCGTTGTCCTCGTTCTCCATCGACACACCCTCCTTACCTAGAAAGCTTCACGCTCAGGAAGACACAGACTCTCTGGTCTCAACAGGAACTCTGGTGCCGGAAGCCATCTACCTGCCGCCAGCTGGCCACCGGCTAGTCACCCATAGCGACTGGGATGCACTCAATGCTCAGGTCAGGTTTTATATTCTTACTTTGCTTTTAATAATCTACCGGTACTATAACACATTGTATGAAAGGGGGAAAAAAAAAAAAACAACTACAGTGCCTTGCAAAAGTATTAAGCCCCCTTGAACTGTATGACCTTTTGCCACAGTTCAAGCTTCCAAAATAGATATGCAATTGGATTTTTGTTTGTGTGAAGAATCAACACCAAGTGGGACACAGTCGTGAAATTGAATGAAATATACATATTTTTATTTTTTTTTAAATCTACACAAATAATTAGCAACTGAAAAGTAGAGTGAATTTATTCACCCCCTTTTCTCTCAGTGCAGCCAACTGACTCCAGAAGTTCCCTAATGATTTCTGAATGATCCAAAGTTGGATCAAACTGATAACTAGAGTCAATCTGTGAGTAATATTGTCTCAATATGAATTCACCTGCTCAATATAATTCACATTATTGTACCATTAGCGTAATATTTACAACAGGGGGTCATCAATATGGTGACCGTGGGCACCTGCTAGTGTGTCTTCTAAAAACAGTTCACTTGTGATGGGACATTTCAATTTGCTGGAGTAATTATTAATTATAACAAATAATGGTAATTTGAGCAAATTTTGTTTTTCAGAAGTGTGTATCAAACATGCTGAACTTAAAATTAATCAGTACCCAATAAGTAGTTCTTAAGTTTCAAAAAGGTTGTTAACCTGTGGCATCACGAGAGGACGTGTAGTGGAAGGACCTTTCATTCCTTTTCAGAAACCAGTGACTCACATGAAAATGGCTGCCCATCTAGACACTACGTCACCCAGGATGCTTCACACCACCACCAGGTGTGGTCACTTAGACAAGCAGGCCAGGCTGATTGGAATCAAAAGAGAACAAAGGATCAGAGGAAGACTGAGGCCCTGTTTACACGGAAGCAAGGCCGGCTTCGTTCCTCAAACAAATCTTGTACAGACAGAACCGTCTCATACGATGGCGTATTGGGGCCATGTAGAAATATATATATATTTTTAGAGGGCGGGGGCAATATGACGTGAAAAAAAGTGGCAAATTTGCCACTTTATAAACTGACAACTATGATACTGTTAATCTCTGCTAAAGCAAATTAGTATCTCCTTGTTTGAAAACCAGACCGAAAAGTAATTTTTTACGAGGTCTTCCACCGTAGACATTTTGCAAACTGTGACTTGTGTAGCATGACACATGCATTTCCTTGCTGCCGGCACTACACTTGACAGCCGCGCGACGTGAAAAAGTTTTTTTCTCATCATATTAAAAAGTGGCAAATTTGCCACTTTTTTTCTCGTCATATTGCCCCTGCCCTCTAAAAAAATATATATATTTCTATGTGACCCTAATACGCCGTCATAGTCTCAAGACATGCGCGTGTCCAAAAGAAGACGCCTAGAACGTTCAACGGCTGTAATATATATGCCAAGTCTGGAGTGGCGCTATAGGGCTGCCACAGGGAATTAATGGAAAGCGTAGAACAGGGGTGTCAAACATACGGCCCGCAGGCCGGATTAAACCCCTTTGTGGGCCTGATCCGGTCTACTGGTAACACAAACACATATGACATGGAATAATGTCCTATAACTTCATTAACTGTGCCACACATTGCGTTCTGGGAACAATATATATGCAGATATATCACAACCGGAACTCATATGGGCAAAATGTTGCCGTGTTGCATTTGCATTTGTTTTTTTTTGTTTTTTGGTAACAAATTTATACAGTATTTACAGTTGAGTCCCAGTGTGACGCTGTTCAAGTGGACATCAGTGTAATTTTTCATTTGAAGTTTAAACTCGCATGTTGCACGTTGGACAGGTGTCAGAGTTGCGAGGGGAGGTGACTCGACTCCTGGAAGCGAAGGAGGAACTGGAGAAAGAACTGGACACACAGACCAACCACACACACAAACAGGTGGAAGAAGAAAAGGAGACATGCAGTTGAACATGCTAGAGGTGCTGTGCAAATGTACATAGACAGGTATGCCATTTGTGCGCTTGTGTGTGCGTATTCAGGTGTCAGTGCTCCAGTCTCAGTTCCAGTCGTCGGAGGCCCTTCTTCAGGAATTACAGAAATCCCTTAGCCAGTCACAAACTACAGTCCAGAGTCGACTGGTGAGCGATGATGTTGATCTCGATGAATGTCCATTCTCAGCAAGTCCTACACCAGGTGTTTTCATGATGTATAGTAGAAGTTCAAAAGCGCATGTATGGGATTTTTGTGTGTGAATCCAGTCCGAGCTGTCACTGTCCCAGAGGAAGGTGTGCAGTGAGCTGTCCAGGTTGAAAGGGGAGACGGTCGAGGATGAGGTAACAGGCTCCACGTCATCACTGCCAGCGTCACGGCAGGTGCCGTATTACTGTTTACAAAAAAAGTGTTGCAGATACCATTTTCTAACATTTAATCACCCAGTTTACTAAAGCAGTTTTGAATACATAAAGGAAGATAATAAACAAAACAAAATTGAAAGTTTCAATAGTCAAATGCAAAAGTGCCCCGTACTGTAAATACCACTGTTTGTAGTTTGACCAAAATGTTTTTGAAAAGTAAGTTTCAAAAGTCTGTGACGTCATGCAAGTGGACCTCAAAATGCAGACTAGCATCTCTCCATCAATCAATTGTCCACAGTCGAAGCGGAACATTCTGTTACATAAGAAAGCTCTACCTGCTCAGAAATCAAGTATATGAGCAAACCTGATTAATATCACAAGGCATAATTACAATACGAAATACAAACAATTCCACAAGGTGAAAGACATTACCCCACAAACACCTTCCTTTTCTCCATTTCATCCATCAAAGGGTGATTGGTTTACTATGGAGGACCAAAACTGCCAAAATTCTAAATAAATAAATGACTAAATAAATGACTAAAAGTGGAAAAAAAATGAATGTATAAAATATATATATAATTCAAAAATGATATCCAAAAAAATAATTATACCGTAAATGGAAATAAATCTGCTTTTATTTTCATGTTTAGTCATTTATTGCCAAGTTGAAATGTTATTCAAATGAGGGGGCGGTCCTAAGCGTGTCTTGGGTTGACCTCAGCCATTGCAAACTGCCTGTCATTGGTCGAGTGAGCAGCTGGCGAACAAGGAAGTCTCGCCGGCTTGTAATGGAGAGCTCCAGCAATGGACGACGATCGTGTCCACTGTCACCTCATCTTGCGACTTGAGTTGCTAGACAACAAGTGAGAGCAGACAGTGGACAAGATAGTCGTCCATTGCTGGAGCTCTCCATTGCAAGCCGGCAAGACTTCCTTGTTCGCCAGCTGCTCACTCGACCAACGACAGGCAGTTTGCAACGGCTGAGGCCAACCCAAGACACGCTTAGGAGCGCCCCCTCATTTGAATAACATTTCAACTTGGCAGTACACCCCAAAACTGCCAAAATTCAAAATGAATAAATGACTAAATAAATAAATAAATACATGACTAAAAGTAAAATAAAGACTAGACTTTATTTTCTATGGAAACTTTTGAAATTATTTTCATATTTGTATAATTTTGATAGTAAACATTAAAATTGTAAACAGTAAAATTGTACCGCAAGCAAAATGACAGCACAGTTGTGTTACTGAGGTGGGAGTTATGGTGACTAACTGCTGCGTTCTTATGTAACCAGCAGGCAGCACACTGTGAGGAGCGCCTCCGTATTGAGATCGTCAACCTGAGGGAGCAGCTTGACATCCGAGCAGAGGAGAATGGTATGTAATAGGATTGTTGTTTTGTGGTTTTTATTGAAAGGGTAATTTTCTGCTTGACAGACACATTTTGAATTTGTCTTTTTTTTTTTCTTTTCTTTTTTTACCTGCTCATACATGGTACCAACTTCAGAAGTTCTAGAAGGTGAGTGTATGACATCAAGTCTTGACTGCTGCAGTTCCCTAAAACTTAAGAACAAGTTCCATGTTACAATTTTTTTTAAGAATATGGAATTTCTTCACCTATGATATCATATTAAAATCAACTTAAAAATGTATCTTTATAGGTGTTCTTTGTGCTTGTGTTCCACAGTGCAGTTTTCCAGCTTAAAAACAGAGACGGAGAGGATCGAGGCACAGAAGGATCAGTTTCAGGACGAGTTGTTAGCCTGCCGCACTGAACTCGAGGCCCTGCGGGTGGCGCTCTCTCACGTGCAGGGCAACAACAAAGTGCTGGATGGCGATAATGTGAGTCAGCTTTTGGATAAACCTCTGTGCTCAACAAATGTGTCCTTTGGGAGATATAACATGACATTGGTGTGGCTGGCAGGTGGCCTTACACGAGCAATGTCTGGAACTGCGCAGCCAAGTGATCAGCCTGCGCTCTCAGCTCGACACCAGCCAGACTGTCCAGAGAGACTTTGTCCAGCTCTCTCAGTCATTGCAGGTAAGAAGTAGAGTGGAGATGGGAGATTTAAATGTGAAATGTGTCCCTGTTTAGTAGCACACAAAGTTAGCGTATTAGTATACACTGGTTATTGCTCCTTCTGCCACATAGTGGAAGAAAATGTCATTGTTCTGCCTCTACTATACGTTACTGACAGATTGATGAACATAAATTCATAATTTTAAGTCCAACGACAGTGCATAAAATTGGCTCCGGCTGCTCTTTGTAACAATTTGCCCAAAAATATATTTACAATCACCTTTTTATTTGACCATTTATGACTGAAACGTCTTCACAATGGGTACTCCTGTACGCCAATAGTTTCAGGCTGGATTTGGGTTCAAATTTCCCACCCTCTGTCTGACATCATGTGCGCATTGTGTATGTGACGAAGGGAGTGTGCAGTTTCGCCTTCGGTGCCGGTTGGCATGGGTTCGCTTCCCCACCTGGGAGACCACGTTCATTTGTGTGCGTGTTTGTGTGAGTGAGTGGGGGGTGGGGTGGGGGTGGTGGGGGACGGTTGGGGAGTGTGCAGTTTCATTTTTTGGCCACAGATGGCAGTAGCGATTCAAAATAGAAATTTTTGCATTCAGCAGCTTTGATTTCACACTGCGCACCTGGGGCCTCATTTATAAAACTGTGCGTGAAAACTTGCGCAGAAAAGTACGTACGAACGAAACTCAAAACTCACGTACGCAGAAAAAAATTGAGATTTATGAAACCATGCGTAAACACACATACGCATATCTGCACGCAAGTTCCCTTTATAAATGCCACACGATTCTAACTGGTGTGCGCAGCAGATTCCATGCCGTTCCCCGCCCCAAGTCCGCCGAGTTCACTCCATATTTGGCAATGGAAATCAACTCATCTGCGTATTAATAAGGAGCACGTGTTGGCGAACTCCAAATCAAAACAATTTGGACGGTCAATGAAAGGCAAGAAAGAAGGCCAAATTCACCATGATGTACATGGAATTGTTGCGTGAACAGTAGGTCCTATTAAAAAAATAAATAAATAAAAATGAAAAAATAAAAATAAAATTTGTACATTGAAACCCTCATTGAAGGGATCGAGGCACGGAAAGCCAATAAAAGTAAGCAGGACGAGTTGCGATAATACCGCCGCAGGGCGCACAGTAGTTTTTTATTTTTGTTTTTTTTTTTATTTTAAGAAGGGGAAAAATAATAATAATAATAATAATAATAATAACAATAATAGTTATAAAAAATAATCCATACATCCATCCATTTTCTTAACCGCTTACACTTTTATCGTCTTTACTCAGACTTACTAAATTGTATCAAAATTAGGCGATCAATAGGCCGCCCTGTTGTTAATATTCCCAATGTGTTGCTTTTGAATCTTCATCCAGAATCACGGCTGCGTGGATCGCATTGTGAACGTTTATGACGCGCGCATTTCTTTCTTGTACTTGCATGACAAAACCCTATATCTACGCAGCAAAGATGCACCAGACTGTTTTTTTTTTTTTTTTTTTTTTTTTTTTTTTTTTTTATCCTTATTGTCTTGTGTCAATATAGTTTTATTTAGCCTTTAATGGCAATTGCGCGGCGGGCGGGTGAAGTTACGATACACGCATATTGTTGTGCGGCGCGATGATGTAATGCGTGCAGGATGTGTCCACATTTGTTGTCACTAATGTGATTTGTTGCATGAGGCTTTTTCAAGATAGGTGATCAATGGGAGATGACGGCAGTTTAAGATCTTTATTTGCGTGCAGCTTTCCGCCCCGCTGCGTGCTGTGACGTAGGAGCAAGTCTGCAAAACATTATAATGTGACCCAACATCCATCATACGTGGCGTTTGAGGAATAGAAATGCACCACAAAGCCGATTGTGTCGCTGTTTTCCCATGTCTCCTGAATGTGCGGATTGCGTACGGTAGGTCCAGACTTGACGTGGCGGTGCGTAAAGTTTCACGTTCAGTTTGTTTTCTATAAATCCCACCTTTGGCGCAGAAATGTTCGTACGTAGCGTTTTGGCCTCATTTTGATCGTACGCAAGCTTTATAAATGAGGCCCCTGATGATCTACAGTACACTTATAACGGTGCAGTGGTCGGGAATCACTACACGAGAGTTATAATGAGCTTAAAGCAACACAAGACATATTAATCATTTTCCAGTATTGGATCAGGCATTATGGACAAAGAATAAAAGTGCAAATATATTTGCCATGTTATTCCCTGAATTTGAGTTTCAACCAATTAAGTGTCCGAATTCGATCGTACGGTGTGGGATGCCATGATCCTGGTCACGTGATCGTGATGACGTATCCTGTGCGTAACTGGAAGCCGTCTTGTTCATTTCAATGGGAACTTGCTGAAGTAATGAGCGAGAATAAGACGTCTTGGTTCCCAAATATTGTTCAGAGTAAAGTCCTGAACACGTCCGGTTTCATGTCATTCCGTGTTGGGGGTTGGCCGCTCTTAATGTGCGCTAAAGCTGTGCTTAGCACACGACATAGACAAAGCTTAGCCTAGCAGAGCAGCCGGATGTTTACCGTCCACTTGGACTCGCCGACAGCTGGATGTCCCAGTTTTATCCGGCTTTCGGTTGGAAACAAATCTTTGGCGTGTCCTCTGTGGCTGTACTGCTTTTGAAGACGTGCTTCTTTGTTGTAAGGCGAAATTCCACCTTTGATGTCCACCGTGGGACGTGATAATTCCTTGTGAGTCTCTTTGTTGTCATTCATTCAATGTGTATTTTATGCACATGATACGTCACGATGACCACGTGATTGTACGAAATGCCCAATACAGTACTTGATGCAAAAATATTCATAAAAATTGCTATAAAATCATAATTGCTCAACAGAAAAAAAAATTCATGGAAGAGTTGAAATTAACCATTTCACAGAATAGCTGGTTAGTTTTTCATAAGTTTTGTGTTCCTTTAAAATCGGTGCTCTATTTGACATTTCTCGCTCTCCTCGTAGGTAAAACTGGAGTTAATCCGGCAGGCGGAATCTTTTGAACAAGTCAGGGAGATCCTAGAGGAGGGAATCAGTGAAGACGATTCCTCGCCTGCAGATGTCTACTGAGCCTGCTATTGCAGACATAAAGCACTGACCAAGCTAAAAGATGGACCAATGACGCTGAAAGAAGAACAGCAATGCGGACCAAACGTTGTTTTGAAGTGACCAAGGGAAGGACAATTGCTGTTGTTCGCACATCATTTACTAACTATTGTGAAAACAGTCTCACACTAATCCATGTTATCACAAGAGGGGGAACGCTGTTTGGGGTTTATCATACATTTTACATGCTTATATTTTAATAATTACTGTATAATGCAGAATGTTAATCCAAACAATAACTAATTTTCAAATACAACCTCAAAGCTTTATCTCCACCTTACTGCGTTCTCGTTGAACTCTGAAGTGGTCAGCCTCCAGGCAGCTCAGCAGTGCGAGAAAACTAATGGAAAGCCGGAACTTTGTGAATGGTGCATAAACCAGCAGACGTTACTAACTCATTATTTAAAGAGCCAAAGCCTATATTTTGAATTTCTACTACACAACTACATATCCACATCCAATGATGGCTTTCCATTTATTTGTGAAATGGATAAAGTAAAAAATAAATAAAAATGCATGTACGTTAAAGAGTGTTAAAAGCAATGTGCACCTTGATTTTGTACATAAACATTTTGTAACCATACATCCATCATCTTTGGAAAGAGAACGGAATGCATTAACGGTTAATGAAGTGATGCAATTTCTCAAGTGTCTGTAAGTAATGTGTGTTACTAAAATATTCATAATTTGTGTCATTACTATTGTTAACTTTTCTCCTTTCAACCAAAACAATGTCCTTATTTCCGGCAAATGATTGTCTTAGTTCTTATGCTTACCTTGAATATTTAACTTTTTTTGTGTGTGTTTGTGCAGAATACATTTGGTCAAGTCACATGACACATGGAGACATAATATGCAATAAGAACCGTGTGATATATATTTGTCAAAAATACTATTTGAAGAAATGTCTTCAAATGTCAATTTCAATATTACAGTGAAATATAATACATAATGACTACATTATTAGGGAGCAGCAATAAACTTTACTTGTGAACTTTTATGAACTTATATGGTGTTCCTTGTCAGTTTCCTTGTCCATGTCAATAACTCATTCAAACATTCAAAACATTAAAAATACACAAAAACTAAACACAGCTATCCAACATTCTTTAAATATCTTTATTCTTTAAGAATAGAACACTATAATTATTAACTTTAGCCTATTATAATTTAAGTACGTACACAGAAAAAAAAATATTTTGCAGCTTGGTGTATTTTCAGATGGCTTAGATCACGTCAAGTCACATGACGTGATCACATGGCGCTCTTTCTCTCTTGTGGGGAGCGCTCAGCCTCTTTTGTCCGCTCTTTCTCGCTCTGTGTCTGCTCAGCGTCGGTGCACTTTGTCTTTAGACTTTCGCTGCATCAGCAAACAAAAGATCATCAGTTGAAAATAACGACAAACCGAGCTCTAGTCGTTTTTGCAGTGCTTGTCAAAATCAGCATTTTGTCATGCGAGAACATTTACATTAGTCTCGTTTGAGAGTAATGTAAAAATAAATAAATACAAATTAGGGATGGGAAGTAGCTGGTAGTAGCTTTCTTGATCAGTTGTGTTTGGGGGGGGTTAACTTCATTTTTCAAACTCAATGTTCTGACTTCCTGTTACAATGAGGGTTTGTCCACTGTACATGACAATGAATAAGCACGTTTGCCGGTTTCAACCTAGTACTGTGGTGCTCTCCAATTGACCTCAATTGTTTCAACACGATTAATAAGCAATCAGTTGCACTTGGTTGACTTTGACGGTTGAATGATGAATTTATCAACTAATCAATTATTATGCCCATCTCTAATAAACAAGATGCTATTGTCATTTTCTGAAGCTGCACATTTATATTCAGGCCTCAATGCTGTACTGAATCCTCACAGGCAGATTTTGAGCGTATCATTTTTTTCTGGTTGAAAAATTTGGCATTCGCAGTGCTTATGAGGAATATCATAACAGTTCCACAGAGCCTGATGCACTCACACATCAACCTAGATGAAAAGTTATGGTCTCTTCAAAGTCCTCATTAATTTATATTGATGGCAAATTTCATAGACACAAAACAAACCCTTCAGTCAAAAATGAGGTCAAGATGACGAACGTTATTTAAGTGCCATACATGTTATAGTAGCACAGTTAATGTTTTGTAATGGCAGAAAATCCTTTAACAGAGCTGAGAAACATTTTCACAGTAGCAGTACAAAACGACTTTGTTGAATAGTTACATCATTTTAATACCATCTTGGCTTAACACAATTTGGTTTATTGCTCAATTATGCAGTCAATGCAGCAAGCATCGATTAAATGCATTTTATTACAAGCAATAACCTAAAAGTTAATGATGTTTTAATATTGCAATTAAAAAAAAAGTGCCAGCTGCACTGTACTATACAGAAAGCATAGCAGAAATACCGACTTCAACTCTTAACACTAACATGAAACTTCATGTTAGACTTTCAAGACATGCATAAGGCTAAAAATTCTTAAACCTCAAGTCAGCAATACCTTGTCTTGTTACAGGGGTTTGGCGGAGGGGGGCTGGTTTAGGCTGGATTGTAAGAGGGCAACAGTTAATAATAATAATTTTTAAAAAAGCATCCAGGAGGAAAATTATTTTTCATCATAGGAAGTATTTGAACGTGTTAAAGAAGTAACGAGAAAGAGGTTACGGGTTTTTAATACATTAACATTAATTGGGTGGTGAGTATTTTTTTTTTCGCATTCTATTGAAACTATTTACAAATAAGGAAAAAAAATCAGCAATTGTTACCGGAATTTACCAAATGCTAAAAACGAATTACTTTTATTCCCTTTCTTGTGGAAAATGTAGCAAATACTGTAAAGAAAAGAAAATCTACATAATTTATAAACCTACCCTCCAGATACGTGCGAGCCACAAACTTGAGGATCTCATCAATTAGTATGACTGGGAAGGAAAGCTTCAATACCACAATCCACTGGTCCACAGTCAAGTGAGTGAGCTTGAAGATCATCTACAGAAGGCAGAAACAGCTTTTTCAATACCTGTTTGTAAACCAGAATCACTAATGGTAGTGGTTATTCACACACAACTATGTATTTCACTTTTCACAATACACTGGAGTACCGTCATGATCTCTGCAGCTGGCCTGATGGCAAGTCAAACTAAACTAAAGACTATTTACGTGATGGAAGTGAGATCATGGAGGTGGGAGGTGAAGTGTGTTCCTATTAAGAGTAGATAGATGAGAAGGGTAGTAGAACAGGAGGTCAGACTCACGGGCAGAGGGTCCACGTAGATAATCATGAAGTGAAGGGACATTGAAAGGGTCATGGCAGCCACCAACCAGATGTTGCTCCAAGGGGGCATGCGCATCAGGGACTGGTTCTCAGACAAGCTAGGGGCAGAAAGATGTTGGATTTGAGGTTTCTTTTTTTAAGTAACAAAGATTTAGAATTGATTGATGTCCATTTTTATTAAAGGGTTTATAATTGCCAATGGGTGCCACAAGTTGGCTAATAACGAAGGATACTATGTTCCCTGAAAGTATTTAACTCGCAAATATGTGGGAGAACACTGTGCTGTATCCCACCCATATAGTCATTTTGATTTCATTAGTCCCACCTGTTTAGAGCATTGCACATCTCAATAGTGACCAGCACGGATAGAGCCATGGTCATTGGCGGAGACGCTTCAAACACATGACAGTGGATCCCAGCAAAGTCCTCATTGTCATCACTGCACTGCATGAAGTGTGACTAAAAACAAGGAAAACAACAATTCATAATCTTTATTTGGTCGATTCCTAGATGTCTGTGCCAAAGGATTTGGTAGAACTGGGATCAATTTCTCCCCTGTCACCAAATACTAACCAGTTGATGGAAGGAGACCAATGGGCCATCTTCGCTATACAGGAACCACCAGGCAGCTGCGGCAACAGTTGCAGCACCGACATAACCTGAAAAACATTTGAGATATTGAAGTCCATGTGGCGAGCAAACTCCTTTGGGACACTTGGACATAGTCACAAGTTTGAGGATCGAACCAACAACCTATAGGTTGTGAGACAACCAGTCTATCACCTGAACCATAACGCCCCAAGTCTAGTTAGCCTGTCATGTATATGAGATTTTGGATTTTGAATCAAGTTCTTCACTTGAAGTTATTTCAATTTGAGCTGAGCTCATTATTAGAACACAGATGACTTTAAAGGTCAATTTAGTCCCACAAACAAGTGAAGGATGCTTGACGGGAGACACTGTGGTCATCTATAATTAGATTTCATGTGGTACTATATCACAGAAATGTATTTATCCAAAGGAAATACGTGGCGCAATTTTGTACCTCCGATTGCCAGATATCTGAAGAATAGCCAACCAGAGATTAGGGGCTCTTTGGGCGATCGAGGGGCTTTGCCCATGATGTCCAGGTCTGGAGGGTTGAAGCCCAAAGCAGTAGCAGGAAGCCCGTCAGTCACAAGGTTGACCCAGAGCAACTGAACTGGAATCAGAGCCTCAGGCAGGCCCAAGGCTGCTGTCAGAAAGATACTGAAGAAATATGGGAAAGAGTTTTAGTATTGTCTACCTGGTCAAAGTATGAATGCTTGTTAAATTCTGCTACACAGCTTCATTCTGAAGGGTCTTGTGTTAGCTTACTGCTTCAGTTTAACTCAAGATAAGGGAGAATTTGAGTATCTGTTATCTTCTGTTACTTTGCTGTTGATTTTAAACTCATTATCCTGGAGTGATTTCAGTCAACCCTGTAATCTCCAAAACAAAGTGCTTATGGATGACCATCATCAAGTACTTACCAGACAACCTCGCCAACATTGGAAGAAATGAGGTAGCGGATGAATTGCTTCATGTTGTTGTAAATAGCTCTGCCTTCCTCGACAGCAGATACGATGGAAGAAAAGTTGTCATCAGCCAGGACCATCTCAGAGGCTGACTTGGCAACTGCAGTGCCAGAGCCCATGGCGATGCCAATCTCCGCCTTCTTCAAGGCAGGGGCATCGTTCACTCCATCACCGGTCTGTGTTCATTATGGAAGGAGCAAAGATGGAGCGAATCTTAATGGGAGATTGCCTCCATGGACCAAATGGGATGCTTATTCCGTCTCAAGTTCAGGCAATGCCCGTCTCCTCACCATGGCAGTGATCTCATCAAAGCCTTGGAGGAACTCAACAATTTTCGATTTGTGGGATGGTTCCACCCTGGCAAAGCAACAAGCCTTACGGACTGCGTTCTTCTGGTCATAAGAAGACAGGTCATCAAACTCACGACCGGTGAAGGCCTTGCCGGTGACGTCCTCATCTTCTGAGAAGATGCCAATGCGGCGACAGATTGCCACTGCCGTGCCCTTGTTGTCACCTGGGGTGACAACAACAGAATCATAGACCATGGTTTTGTTTGTTTTTGTTTTTTGTTTTTGTTCCAGTGCTTGAGTTAAGGGCGAGCCTGTGGACCACTGACCGGTGATCATAATGACACGAATGCCAGCAGCTTTGCACAGCTCGATGGAGCTCATAACTTCCTTACGTGGAGGATCAAGCATACCAACACAGCCCACAAATGTCAAGTCAGTCTGATGACAAAAAGAAAGTTTTAGTGACTTCTTGAGGTGCTTACTTTTAATATTGATCAGCTTGAGTAGATGGACACTCCTTGGGGTCCAGTAGCAATACCTACAATTCATACAATATGAAGTAATTGTCATGTAGGGATATTCAGTGAAGACTACTTTGTATATTTCCACGGCTAAAGATCTAGATTTCAAGGACAAGCACCCCAGACATAAGTTGTAGGTCCAGTATGTTCCAAAGTTGTTAAAGTGCAGAATCAAGGGTACAAAAGCAGCCTCTTTAAGGTTATCAATATCGAGACAAGCCAATTGCATCCCTAAAAGTATTTTTAGCCTTAAATTCGATCATAGCAGGGGCAGTCACTCACCTCATACTCTGCAAACCTAGTGGAGTCCTCCAGGTTCATCTCCTCCTTCCTTAGAGGAGAGTCACAGGTGGCCAGTGCCAAACAGCGGAGAGTGTCTCGCCCTGTGCCCCATTCCTTGATTACTGCCATGATGTGATCTTTGACCGGCCCAGTCAAGGGAAGGCGAGTGGTGCCCACGCGAACGTATGAACATCGCTCAATCACACCCTCAGGGGCACCCTGGGAGGACATTTAGAATGCAACATTATTTGCTTATTCTCTTAAGAGATTAGGTTAACAGGCATCTGACTTGCTAAGCTTCTATTCCAAGTATAATTGCAGCTTTTTCAGAATAGCAGCTCTATCAATGTTATGTCACTTACTTTGACAAACATCTTGTTTCCTACTGGGGCTTTTCCAGACTTTGCTGGAGAACAGTAGACTGACATTGACTTCCTGTCTCTGGAGAACTCCAGTGTGAACTCCTTCTTCATCAGCTGCTTAATCACCTGTCAGAGAAAAGTAGAAAATTAAAAGATCAATCGGACACACACTGCAGGTGAGAGAATTTTGTGAACTTACACTGCAGCAAGCATTGGCGCGTTCCACCCTGGACAGGCTACGCACTTCCGTGTTGAACACGTTCATCTTCTCCACCAGACAGCTGAGAGCTGTTTCAGTGGCCTCACCCACTTTCTCATAAATTCCCTTTGACTGCAAAGGAGAACGATGAGTTTAGTATATTTGATGTGTAAACGTCTGCCGTTTTGGTCTCTACCACTCGACCGACCTCGTTATAGTCAAGCGAGGAATCATTGCAAAGAGCGCAAATGGTGGCCAGCTCAACCAGTCCATCATACTGGCCACATTTGACACTCATCCCCCTCCTTGTCCTAAAGGGATCGCACAATTTTAGTTTTGTACTGTTCAGGAAATTGTCATCATTTTATCTAGTATGTTTAGATGTATACACTTACACTTCTCCCTCAGGGGTGTACTTTGAACCAGAGATGTCAAATTGACCGAGCGTGACATTGTCATTGTCCATTTTATCAATAATGAACATCTGTGAGGGAACAAGTCTTGCGTCAACTCTCTAGAAATGAATATTTCTCTCCTAGAAGCTTTATACTATATAAGAATTACATGTTTGAACCTACCTTAGTCACACACATCTGATTGGTGGTGAGGGTACCGGTTTTGTCAGAGCAGATGACTGAGGTGCATCCCAGGGTCTCTACAGAAGGCAGACTTCTGACGATGGCATTCTTCTTGGCCATGCGGCGCGTTCCCAAAGCCAGACAGGTGGTGATGACAGCAGGCAGACCTGGGAGAGTTAGATTCACATATTGGAACACAGTACTTGGGTATTAACTTCAATAATAAATCTACAGGTTATGTCTCCTGGATAATTGCAGAAAGTAAATTTCAAATTGCAGCACCTTTCTTGTGTTTTTCTTAATGTTGGACTTCAAACACAATTAAGTAGTGAGCAAACCAATACCTCATAGCTTAACCTTGTAGAGTAATGTGTTACATAACTCACGTCATGTAAAAATGGTGCCCACATTTAGTATTTAATAGGTCACCAGTTAAGGTATCGTATGTACACGCTGCTCGAGTTAAATTTTAGATATGATCATCTAAATAGGCAGGCAAATGGAATTCCTGGGGTTTACCTTCAGGGATGGCAGCCACAGCTAAAGCCACAGCAATCTTGAAATAGTAGATTGCACCACGGAACCACGAGCCACCATGGACTGGGTCATTAAAATGGCCAATGTTGATTATCCATACAGCCACGCAGATAAGGGAGATGACCTGGAGAAGACAGAGGAAAGTATGACAGATCAGTCATTGTAAATTTTAAACATTAATTGGCCACAGGACTTATTGCCTGGTTGTTTTCATGTCTTGGTTGGGGCTCCCACCTTGGAAAGCTGCTCCCCAAACTCATCGAGTTTCTGCTGTAGAGGGGTCTTCTCCTGCTCAGTGGCAGCCATCTGGTCACGGATCTTCCCGATCTCAGTGGAGACGCCAGTCGCCACAGCGATGCCAGTGGCTTTTCCAGAAGCAATGTTGGTGCCCTAAGTGTAGGGTTTTTAGCCATGATTTTTTTTTGGTTTTTACAGCAGAGATTTTGGCATAATGAAGACATGCGGAATAATAGAGACAATGGATGGATGGATAGGGATGTTTCTATACTCTTGCAATTTATTATTCTTCCTTTTGATTGGATTGGTTCATGATTGCGGAAGTATCTGGCCGTTTCCCAGAAATGATTGTGAAACATGAGGGATGGTGTAAAGTAGACACTCACAGAGAACAACATGTTCTTCTTGTCCTGGTTGACAGCTCGAGGGTCCGGGACGGCATCAGTGTGCTTAATCACACTGACTGACTCACCTGGGAGACATGAGTGACCAGAGTATCAGTAAAACCTCTTTATAAAATGTGTCTTATAGAGAAACACCTACCAGTGAGAATGGACTGGTCCACACGCAGAGTGGTAGATTTGATGGAGATAATCCTGATGTCTGCTGGTACTTTGTCACCAACTACAAATACATGGAAATGCACAAAACCTCCCTATTAATAAAAACTTGTGATAATGGTTCATTTAAGAAAGTAGTGTATAGACTGATTGGGCATGCTGACGGTTTTTAGCAGAAGGACTATGTTGTCAGTACTGTCAGTGGCAGAAAAAGACTAAAGGAAGGATACAACAGGTATGATGTGGAACTTACCAGAGACCTCGACCACGTCACCAGGCACAATCTCCCTGGCCTTAATTCTCTGCACACTCTTCCTGTCCGCCCGGTAAACTTTACCCATCTCAGGCTCATATTCCTTCAGAGCCTCAATGGCGCTCTCTGCATTGCGCTCCTATGGAAAAAATATACCGACATCATTACAGTATAGTCACATACTGAATATACACTACTCTGCTGATGCTTTTAAATCCAGGTTGAAAAATGTTTGTCATACCTTTGATTAAGGTCTTTTAAACAGTTTTAATTTAAATAATGTTTTTTTTTTCCTTTTAATTATTATTATTACCGGTTATTATTATTTTTAAACTTCCTTATGTTAAATGTTTTTAAAGTTTGCTTATAATGTTTTAACCAGAGGTGGGAGCGTCAATGAATTTTGAGCATCCATCATTCGTCAACACATCAACAGTCAGAACCATCTTGCGTCAACACATCAACAGTCAGAACCATCTTGAGTCATCCTGCGTCATCCGTCATCGTCAATCCGTCACTATCTGAAGTTCAATGGCATTGTAATCAATATCCATCATTCACCATGCATCCGCGCACCACCATCATTGACAGACTTCCGTCATTGACAAACTGATGGACTTTCCCCTCACTCTATAACAGGTTCACGGCAAACTTCATACAATAAGCAATGACGCATTACTGACATCTAACTGTAGATACATCAAATTGTATAACACGCTTCCAAAATATTTGTTTGTGACACCACTTACTGTCATGGTTTCATGAAATACAATTCCAATTTCCAAACATATTAAAAATACAGTTACAGCGAGGAACATATCCAAGTAAAATGCAGGGTTTATAATTGTGAAGAAGTAAGTCATTGTGCATTTTAAACATGGTTTCAATTGAAATGCAATGTGCCAAATGGAGATCACTGATTGGCTATTTAGCTAGAAAATGCAAATCCATACAAAGAGCTCCACTGGGAGATGACGTCACGTCTACAGCATGGTAACCGTATCCATAAAATAAAAAATAAATAGAACAATGACCGAACGCCACTTTTTCTTCCTTGTTGTTTTGTTCTCATCTAATTTTTCGTCGTCTTCTCTTGGCAGATTACTGTAACACCTTGTTTGGAAATGTGTATTTTTATTTACTTGCAATTTACGAATTTGTTTTGTGGATTGTTATTGTTAATACTTTTGGTTTTGTATTTCAGTTTCATAGTGAGGTGTTTTGTTTTGTGTACTGCGCATGTCATGATCCGAGAGAAGAGTGAGAGAGAGAGAGGGATAACTGAGCGAGCCTCCGAGAACAACGACATCTTAAGGTTTCATTACCTTATACGGGCGCTCAGCAAAAATCTGCACATTCACTATTCATTGAAAGACTGAAATAAAATAACTTGCTCAAAAATCTCAGCCGAGACTGCAGGTGCTGTTAATATGAAGCTTAATTAATTGGAGTGTAAAAAAATATATATATACTAAATTGGCTTGGCTTGACATGGTCACGTCAGGGTCACGTCACATGGTGGCGACAGCCTGCCATCTGGCCACCGTTACTGTTGACGTGGAACCTTTGTCTCCATATAGTAAAGAATAAGATCATGACGGGCTCCAGGTGGGGGAGTGGAATCGTCACTTGCCGTTGGCGCGGGTTTGCTCCTCCGCCTGGGAGATCCCATGAGGCTTACATGAAGTAAGCTTGTGTGTGAGTGGTTACTAAAAAAATAAAAATAAATAAAAAATAAAATAAATAAATAAACAAGATCATGACAATTAACTTTACTGTGTGACTCGGGTCATGCAGGGGTAATGTTTGGGTCTTGACTCATGTCTGGGGTTAAGTTTGAGTTCATGACCTGTTAAGCTTGGGTTCATGACCGTGAGGTCAAGTGTCTGTGTTGTACTGATGTAACAAGTGTCTGCATTGAACTGATGTAACCATCATCTGGTTTCAACTGGAAAGACGCTATGTGATGTCATGTCAGGACTTATGTGATGTCAATCTTTAATCCTTTACTTAGCCACAACCAATCCGATCGATTCACTGTCTGTAGTAGCGTTCTGAGAAGTGTTTGTCGGATTATTGCTTTCTGTCCCTCTGTGCAACTCTCTTTGTATCTCGTCTAGTCAAGTTTGTTCTACGCCTCTCGATGTGAATAAATAGTTAAAACCTAATTTGTGTCTGCGCTTTGGGATCCAACCTTCAGCACATGACATACTGAAATTTTGATATATTTTTTAAATAAAATAGGGAAAAAATATACTCAGGCGGATTACTGGAAGGGAAACAAAATGTAACAACTGATTTGGATTGGCTGTCTAGCGCAGCCAATCACAGTAATTGCCACCATCATCAATTTGCATAAAAAGCAAAATGACAGAAAAATCTCTTAATACTTAACCATTTTAATCAAAATCACTGCTTTTTATTACTTTAAGTTTGTTCCTGCATGCGCCATGAATCTTTGGAGCAAGATTGTGTCAATTTACTATGTTTGACTTTATACAACCGTGACTGTGGACCACACTGCAAACAATGACATCCCAGTCATGTACCTTACTCATCACATTGCGAAAGAAATTATTATAAGCATCAGGTTGAGATGACTGGTTATCCATGTGACACAATGTAGGTAGGTTTAATTCATGTTTATTGCAAGACTGTAGTCCCTGTATAGTTCGTATTCACAATTCTGCTTGGGATACAATGCACATGCAACTGGGTGAGTGTCTCTCATTGATGATTTTATTTATGGTCCGTCAGTGCTTAGTTCATCATTATTTTAAAAATTGCCGTCAACATTCGTCAACAAAATGAACGTCCAGCATTGACGGACGGACCTTCCGTCAATGTTGACAAAACGCCCACCTCTGGTTTTAACATTGTCAATGCATGTTCTTTTTGTACATTTTTAACCTACTTTTGTTTTCTCTTCTGCAGTGTTGTTAACTACTGTGTTTGTTGATGCTTCTTTCCTTGTGTAAGCACGCGACATTCAGTTGCCTTCGGCACAAACATTAAATTGGCTGTGCTGAATGTGCGCTCTCTTTTAAACAAAACTTTTATTATAAATGACCTGATCTTAGACAACAACCTAGAAGGTATTCTTCTATCAGAGACATGGCTCGGCACAGATGCCCCAGTTGTTCTCACCGAGGCTTGCCCATCCAATTTTAACTTTTTATTTTCTAACAGGGATGGTAAACGTGGAGGTGGGACTGCATCCATTTTTAAAGTCACTTTAGCTTCAAGGGAAGTTATTTTTAATACTTATCTATCATTTGAGTATCATGCTTTTGTTTGTAGCAATCCTCCTATTCTCTGTGTTTTAGTTTATAGACCTCCCCATCATTCTACTTCTTTTATTAGTGAGTTTTCAGAGTTCCTATCGATTTTACTTACTACTTATAATCGAATTTTAGTAACTGGCGATTTTAATGTCCACGTTGATAATATCTCGGACCCATTGTCCAGAGAATTTTTAAACCTTTTAAACTGTCTTGATTTTAAACAGCATGTCACACAGCCGACTCACAACAGAGGACACACTTTGGACTTGGTCATAACCTATGGCCTGTCCATTGGTGTGTCCTCTGTTGTTGACCTGGCTGTGTCTGACCACTGTTGTGTATTTTTTAACATCGCCAGTTTTAATCATCAGGATTCCCCGGTGAGAACAGTGAGGAAACGCTACCTAACTTCTGAGGTGGCTGCAAATTTTATTGAGAATCTTAAGAGAATCCCTGCAGACTTTCTACCTGCTTCATGTGATTTTATTGTTGATAATTTTAATAAGAACTTAAGAACAACTTTGGATGAAGTAGCTCCACTTTTAACCAAAACTATAAAATTAAAGACTATTCCCCCGTGGAGAAATGACGAGATTAAAAAATTAAAACGAAAATGCAGGTGTGCTGAAAGGAGGTGGAGAAAAACTAAACTTTCAATACATTATGAAATTTTACGTGAACAACTTAAATCCTACAATAAAACAGTCAAACAGGCAAGAATATCTTATTTCTCAAATTTAATCGCAGTTCATTCAAAAGATCCTAAATTTCTTTTCTCCACTTTCGATCTTTTAACCAATCCTGATTTTAAAAAGCCATCACAAACTCCATCAAACATTCTCTGTGATGGCTTTGCAGACCACTTCAGAAGTAAAATTGATGGCATTAGGTCCAGTCTTTTAGTTGATCAAAATATAATTTTTAATAAATATGGACAGTCACTTTTACCTGAGGAAACACTGGAAAGTTTTACCCTGGTTGATGACACTTGGTCGAGTTTTCTCCCAGGTCAACACAACAACCTGCCTTTTAGATCCGATTCCCACATCACTTTTTAAGACATTTTATGGATTTTTTGAGGAACAGATTTTAACTATGGTCAATTGCTCTCTTCAGACGGGTGTCTTTCCTGCCGCCTTTAAAACGGCGGTGGTGAAGCCCCTTCTGAAGAAAAGCAATTTGGACCCGAGTAGTTTTAATAGTTATCGACCTATATCCAACTTACCCTTTTTAAGTAAGATTTTAGAAAAAATTGTTTTTATTCAATTGAATTCATTTTTAGATACAAATAATATTTTAGAGAAATATCAGTCTGGTTTTAGGATGAACCACAGTACCGAGACTGCCCTTTTAAAGATTTTAAATGATATCAGGTGTAATGAAGATATGAAAAAGCTTACAGTCTTGGTGCTACTGGATTTAAGTGCTGCCTTTGATACAGTAGATCACCACACTTTATTAAACAGACTTAGAAGCCTGGTGGGCATCTCTGGTACAGTTTTTAACTGGTTTTATTCCTATCTCACACACCGATATTTCTTTGTAAGTATGGATACATGTTCCTCTGAAACCCATGAAATTAAATGTGGGGTTCCCCAAGGCTCAATCTTAGGCCCATTACTTTTTAATCTTTATATGCTTCCCCTTGGGGAAGTCATCAGGAGACACGGCGTCAACTTCCACAGTTACGCTGATGATACACAGCTGTATATCGCCGTGTCACCTGATGACATGGGGCCTAATGATACCCTTTTAAATTGTATTTTAGATATTAAGTCATGGATGGCAGAAAATTTCCTGCAGCTCAACCAGGACAAAACAGAGGTTTTAGTCATCGGTCCTGAAGGTCAGAGAGAGAAACTTTTACCTAAACTACAAGATTTTAAACCCACGCAATGTGTAAAGAATTTGGGCGTCCTTTTTGACTCTGAGCTAACTTTTAATCCTCATATTAAAAATGTAGCCAAGATCGGTTTTTACCATCTTAAGAATATTGCCAGAGTCCGCCCGTTTCTCTCACAGGCCAACACGGAGGTGCTGATGCATGCTTTTATTTCTTGTCGTTTAGATTATTGTAATTCCCTGCTCTCTGGTCTTCCCAAAAAGAATATTTCAGTCCTACAGCTCCTTCAGAACTCAGCTGCACGTGTGCTGACGGGGACCGGAGGGCGGGAGCACATTACACCAGTTTTAAAATCGCTGCATTGGCTCCCCGTGCGTTTCAGGATTGATTTTAAGGTGCTTTTATTAGTTTTTAAATGTCTTAACGGTCTTGGCCCATCTTATTTATCTGACTTGCTTTTACCCTATTACCCCTCGCGGCCTCTGGGGTCTTCTGGCAGCGGCCTTTTAACTATTCCAAAGGTGCGGACCAAGACACATGGTGAAGCTGCCTTTAGCCACTATGGTCCTCACCTATGGAATGGCCTGCCAGAGAGCATCAGGTCTGCAGAGAATATTTATGTTTTTAAGAGGAGGCTTAAGACTTACTTTTTTAGTTTGGCATTTGATTGACCTTCTTTATTTTTATTTTATTTTATTTATTATTATTTTTATTTTTTTTATCCCCTTTTATTTATTTAACTTTTAATCTATATTGTCTTGTAGCTTTGTTTTTATTTATTTATTTTTTCTATCGTGTTTAACCGTTTTCTTTTAGTGTTTAAATGTTTTTATTTGGTAGTTATAACATTTTTAGCTCCAGTGTTTTCTCATGGGGGAGCCTCCACAGTGAGAGGGATGCTTGGTCTTCATCCATCTCACTGTGGATGAACTCCTCCTGGGTGCCTTTCCTTACAGGGTACATCTGTGCCCCGCCATGTTGTGGTTTTCATGTGTTTGTTGGGTTTTGGGTGTGTCTGTGGGTACGATCATGGGGATGGGGGGGGGCTTTTTCTTTCTTTTATTTTGTTGCATTATAGATGTCCAGCACTTTGAGTTGCATTTTAAATGTATGAAAGGTGCTATATAAATAAAGTTGATTGATTGATTGATTGATTGATTGATTGATTGATTGATTGATTGATTGAGTATGAAATGTACTATTCAAATAAACTTACCTTGCCTACTTACAAAAATTTAGGGATATTGGGCTTTCACGGGAAATTTTAGCATAAACCTAAAATACACTATTCCTTGGAATCAATGTTTATCATTATTCTTTCAATGACTTGATCATATTGCATTATGCATTATGTATCTTAGGGGTCCCAAACACAAAACCCCAAAACACCCTCAGCAGTGCCCCCTGGAGAGTTAAAAAAAACAAACAAACTAACTAAAAAACAGCTGGACCGGAGAGTCGAACTCTCACAGGCGTTAGCTTAGCTTAGTGCTAGCTAGCTCTAGCCTAGCTGCTACAACAAACATGACACAGATAGATTTAAAACTATACCAACTGTGGAAAAAACACATTGGGTTCTGCCAATGGTCAGTGTATGGCAAGGGATCCTGGAGGTTAAAGAAAGTTAATTTAAACAAAAAATGAAAACCGTTCTGTAGGTTGATGTAGCCGTGTTAATGCGTTGGCCGCATATATACACTCAGGATATGTTTGAAAAAAAATAGCCTTTGGACAACATATGGTGTTGATAAAGCACAATATCAGTGCAATCCATTTAGTAACCCATTTGAATGGATTTGGACTTCGGTAAACAGATATGTGAATGCATTAATGGCCAGAGAAGTTTGGATTTTTCGTTCTAACTTAATAACATTAAGTGAGATGAATATGCTGAAAAACAACATTTTGTTTTGTCACAACACTGTACATCAATACTAAACAGGAGTTGACACTCCGCTCCTTTCATTGCCTGGAAGTGTAAAGCCCTCTCCCTCTCCGTTCTCATACTCCCCATGTGTGAATCCTTGTGCATAGTTTCCAAATGACTGCCACAGTATTGATGCCCTCCACTCCTCCGTCAAACATGGATGGTAACGTGATCATTCTTCTGTAGGTATTTTTACATGTGTAGTATGGAGTCTTCAAGGCAGGTCGGACATAAGTCTTCCCCACCCTCCCCGCCTCGCACCCCTCTGCACCGCCGCAATCTTGGCTTAACCTTTTACCCCCCCCACCGCTTTGCTGATGTCATGCCGCTCATTCTGGCTTGACACGAACTTTAAGCTCTGGAAGGAGCACGCCACAAAGGACAAAAGGACTGCGACCTGAACACTCTGCTCTTGTAATTTATTATGTGCGACTGGTTCTAAGAATACGAGTCTATTTAGGTGAGTGTAAAAGACGGCCTTTGGGGGGCAGGTATGTGTCCTTGAGACTGTGGTTGTTCCTGTGCGTGTTTGCGTGAGGCACTGACCTGCCACACGCCAACGACGGCATTGGCAATGAGGATGAGGAGGATGACAAAAGGCTCAACGAAGGCTGTGACTGTTTCCTCACCTTCCTCGAACCAAGCCAGTACCTGAGAGAGAGAGAGAGAGCGAGAGAGAGAGAGACTATAACATACTGAATTTCCACTACAGTACATTGTAGTCAGACAAAGTGAGATATGTAAGATTATAATTGCTTTCTAAATGCAGGGAGTCCTCGAGGTACGTCCGAGTTCCGTTCCTATGCTAGCGATGTAACCCGAATTTCGACTTAAGTCGAATTTCCCCATTAAAGTCAATATTTACATCAAAATTATTTACATAAAAAAATCCTAAATACATCAAAATTAAAAAGTTGCTGTCCGACTGAAGCCCAAGTTTTTACCGATTGTTGGTATTTCTCCTTTCTGTGATCTTTTTATGATGTTGAGCTTCGTTTCCATGGTTATTGTGTTTTTTTCCTTTTGGCTGGAGTGGCCCAACATTGATAGAAGACGTAGCTTTCTTCTTCTTTGGGGCCATGATGTGGAAAAAAGAGGGCGAAAAAGCCAAAGGTATTCCCACAAGTGCACAAGCGCTAGCACTAGCTAAGGACCTAAATAGTGGACGAGGGGAAAACACTGCGGGCTATACGGCGGACGAGGAGCCAAAATGGCGGACGGGCGTAACCGTTGTAAAGTCGAAATACCTTAGGTCGAGTGCGCCTTAACTCGAGGACTCCCTGTAATTTAATGATGAATTTACAAATTCATCAATGAATATGTCCATCCTCGTCACTGAATGTCCACCACGTGTGTGCTTATGTGCGTGACAGCTCCGTGCTACTACACATGGGTCTGTTTTGGAATACTGTCATGTTGACATTGACACAGATTAGTTGCAGGCCAGTGGAGCAAAGTCCTAGCCATAAAAAAGGGTCTCACACCCCAAGAAAGAAACTTGTCATTTTATTGTATTGTATTGCTCTTTCCAAAAGTTCATCTTCACCTTGTGTAGCTTCACCTTATTTATCTCATTCCAAGCCTGTCAGCACATTGCAGCGGCAGGTCATTCCTGTGTATATGAAACCATACATGACTCAGAATCTATTGCTCTCGTTTGTCATCGTAACAAACAATGGTGTTGTGCAACCCAATCCCCACCTCCCTTTTGGGGTCTCAATCTCTTGCTGTCGCAAGCCATCCCTCGTTCCTTCCATCTGTGACCTTTGTCTAAGGATACAGTTTCTCTTCCTGGCTTGAGAATTTCTTAAAATAAAGCTCCGGCCATGCGTATGTACACACGCAGAGGCGCACGCTCTCTTTCAGCCCGCCTTTCTCTTTCTCACACGCATGCATACACACCGGCACCATCGGGCCTTCTAAGGCCATCGTGACAGCTGTGTAGGCAGGCCAGAGGGCAGAGATGGGAGATTAAGACAATGTGTGCGGCCTCCCGCCACTAAATTGTTTTGGAGAGAACAACACAGGCGGGCATCTTCAGCTATATAAGAGTGAGTGCACAAGTTGTAATGTCATTGAATAGCTCTGAGCGCTACAGGCAGGTTTACCAAGGTTAGACGTGTCACATATGTTAAAGCTCACAGCTAATTTCTGACTAATGCTAATTTCAACTAAAGTGAAGATATTTTAGCACATTGAACACTTTGCTCTTAAACTTACATTGGACAGTTGGTTACATTTTAAGTTCATGATCATTTCCTTTAAATGGTGAAGTCTATTTTAAGCAACACTTTTGATTTTCTTGTCTTTAAGTGGTCATCTACATTTAAAAGAAGATTAAATAAACATTTATGAAAATGGCATCAGTGAACATAATCCCTTTGGAAATGTCCAATGAAACTTTAGTTGCCATCCTGTGTAAATGTGTGCAGCATTTAAATTGTAATTCCAATATACTTTTCGGTAGTTACGCAACAACCCCCCCGCACCAGCTCCCTTATTTACTGTAATCCTATTTCAGCCTGTCTAGCAAGTAATAATTTGTTTATACAAAATGAAAAGGAAAGTCCTCAAACTCACAAAAGAGATGCAAGCGGCCAGCAGTAAGATTCTGACCAGCAGGTCCTCAAACTGTTCCACTACCAACTCCCAGATACTCTTACCTGGAAGAAATGTACATTCCATATAATCATGCCCTGCACGTGAAGAATTCATTAACTTACACATGCATATTGAAGGTTGATTTGACAAATTGACTAGTCGAAAAGTCAAACTTACTATCTCACGCCAACATTAAATTTGAAGTTGACTAATCATTAATCACTTGATTTTTGTATGTTGTCTTCTGATTGACCAATAACACTTTTAGATGCAGCAAATCATCCGGCCCATTTGGTAACACAGTCTTCATACGTCTGTGCTGGTCCAACAGAGATTAGCATTTAGCCTTGCTAGCGTCGGCTAACAGCGCCGGTTTCAAAATGCCACGGGACCGGTGGCAAAGACTGAGGGCAGCGGCGGGAAGTGGATTTCCGGCTCTGTTGTCAGAATGATATTTCCAGTATTGCATTTACAACAACTATATGTAAACGAGTATTTTATTTATCTTAAAAGTTTTATGATACCACACACACCAATATCATCACACTTTGTCATAACACACTTGTCTCACATACATAATACGGGCATACTACAGCACGCTATTGTCAAACAAACTGAAGCACAAGTGAAATACTGAAACCTTTGAGCCTGCCTAATGGCTACCAAGTCTCATTTGACAACATGTTATGCTATTGAAACTGGAGACAAGATTAGCCCCCCAGCTCACTGAAGAGAAACGTGCCACTAATTACAACTACTGTGTATTGAGCATGATGGCGAGCTGTATTTGTTTCTGTTGAAATTTATGTTTACATGAAGTCGACCTGTGGTACAAAAAAAAAGCTTGGGTCCATCTTCATTGTGCTGTAAAAATGTCAATGACACGACTGAGTAATTGACTTTGATTTGACTCTTGTCCCGTTACAGTATAGTCGACTACAGAAATATTTTGTCTTTCAACCTTGAATTCATATTAGAGACACCAACAAACAGTTTACTAATCTGTTAGTTAATATACAAAATACAAAATGTGAAATTCAAATTTTCTTGATCATGCAATGTAATGAATTTCCAAGCATCTGCAGGAAGCAAGAAGCCGCTAGCAGGTGTTAAATGAGCGACTCGAGCCTGTCAGCATGCAGCGTAAGCGTACGACACAGGGTGGTTCAAGCGGGATAACAGAAAGCCAGACTCACCCTCCTCCGCTGGCAGCTCTGTGGGTGAGGAATAAGATATTTGAGAGATTATCAGGCCCGCATTACGACTTGACACATTTCCTGCAACATTTCTGCTGCACTAAGGGGCACTCAAGATCATTTTTTAAGAAATCGGCAAAGTGCAGGTGCTCACACTTTGCATCAAGTGATTGGTTGTTGTACTGCTGGCCACCGTGGGGGCAGAATGACAGACAGATGGATTCGCTGAACAATTAATCAAATTCTAATCGACATTGCACTGTAGCATGCAATTTTCAAATTGCTAATGCTGCAAATTGAAAAAGAACAACCTCTGTTTCCTTTTGGTCGGTCGGTAGGCTTTGTTTTTTTTTGTTTTTTTCTTTATATAGTGTTCAAATGCTTTGTATGTCAAGTGTTTAAGAAGTACAGTCTACGTTTAACATTTGTTTCATGAAAGTTGAAGTGATTATACACAGATTTGTTTGCATTATTGTAATCTGATTTATGACTTCCTGCGTCATGTATACACCACATTTGTTTGGTAGAATTTTGTGAAGTTGTCATTGTGAACGTTTAAAAAGACTAAGTCAAAGTGTTTAGTAAGTTAATAGCTCTAATTGAAGTAAACTGTCTTCCATATTAATTTGCGCTTCATTGGCCTTTATTTTACTGTAAACCAAACATATAAAAACCAAAACATTAATCTATATTACATCTAGTATTGTTTATTGTAATACAGAGTAATTATTGTAAGTTATTGCTTGTGTTAAAAAATACATGGGAAGAGGACCTTAAAAAATAATTGCATCTTAAATTGTAGTTGCAATACTTTGGGAAAATAAATCTCAATTAGATAATTTTTCAAAATCGTCATCACTAATATACAGTATAGATATCTCACCTCTCAACTCCACACGGAGGATCAAGAAGGTATGATTGTGACTACGCTTATATTGAATGTGAAAATGTGTTGGTGTTCAAATATCAATTGCTCATGAGCTTATGTATTCATTTCACCAGTGTTAGCGTTAGCATTAAGCTAGTAGATAAATTAATTAATTTGTTTTAAATACACAACATATACTTTAATTCTTCTACTTATGACTTCTGGTGAAGTAAGTTCACTGCCACCATGGAGCGCTTTGGATCTCAAATTTGTGTTCCCAACGCATGCTCCCAAAGCATTTAAAAAAAGAAAAGAAAAAAGAACCAAATCTGAAATGACTGCCCATGTCTCAAGAAACTCATAAGTTGGGTCACTCATGGCACCACTGTATAGTGCAGGGGTGTCAAACATACAGCCCGCGGGCTGGATCAGGCCCGCAAAGGGGTTTAATCCGGCCCGTGAGATGATTTTGTAAAGTAAAAAAAATAAAATAAAAATTGTAAAGTCGGACTAATTGATCAGCCGTCCTCAATCTAAACATAATAAATTGGTACGTTCACAAGCAGTCCTAAGATGAACAATGCAACTTGTATGGGGGAATGGGAAGGCGCGTGCAGAGGCCAAGACCTCGTGGTTGTAACGCTGGGTGGCCAGGAAAAAACGGTCAGCTTCCTCCGCCAGAGCACGTGGCTCGGAGATGGTAGTGTTCGCTAGCGCTGTCTGGACATGAGGAGGCATGTGGCGCAGATATATATATATATATATATATATATATATATATATATATATATATATATATATATATATATATATATATATATATATATTGCCACGTTCCATTTGTATTATTATTCGGAACAATATGATGACATCATGGGCCATGAAAATCTGCGTATAAATGACGGCAATTGTTTTTAAGTTATATACCGTTTTTCCCCCCGATGCGGCCCACTTGGTAATATATTTCCCTCCATGCAGCCCCTGAGCTAACATGAGTTTGACACCCCTGGAATAGTGGCTTTAATAAATGACCTTTTGTGACCTCAGCTACCTTTTTGTTCCATCTTGCTGGTACAATCCATTTGTGGTGTGGGCCAAGATGCCTGTCTACCAATACAAAGTCATTTTATCCTTGAACATTCATCTAAAAAGCAAACTGACATGTTCAGTTGCTCATATTATGGTCCTCCTAAAACTATGTACAGTGTCATTAGTAAGACAATTAGTAAATAAATGTTGAAGTTCACAATCAATCGTCCATTAAATGCACTACCAATGTGTCCTTCATTTTCCCATAACCACAGAATCACATTCAATGTAAGCTCATTAGTTGCATTTATTTTCCCTCCTGGATATTAAATCTGGATCATCTTCCATTCTCACTTCATTTCAATGCTCCAATCTTGTGATCATTCATCCGTCCATCCGACTCCCTCACCGTTATAGCCAAACTTGTCCAGGTTCTTCTTGAACTGCTCAGGCGACAGGCCTTTGTCCTCGGTGACGCCAAAATAGGCCAGAACCTCCTCTGACTCTTTGGTGTGTGCGTTCTCCATCCCGGCTGAAGCGGAGAGGCTTCGGGACACAAGAACACGTTATAAGCGCACGCACTTTTCGCGATACTCACATCGGTTCATCTGATGCAGCAAGTGCAAAGTTTCATGAAATTCACCCACCACTTTCTTAAAGTGTGGTGTTTGGGAGCAAAAAAAAAGTGGCAACCCGAGTTGACCCCCTCACTCTCTCACGCTCTTTATGGGATGTTGCTCTCCTCCGGGAGCCCCCCGACTGACATAGTGCAACTTGGCAAACTGCTCTCCAAAGTTTTATACGTGTGAAAAAGTTCTCCCATTGGTGCCTGCTCACCATGCGCTCGCCACTCATTGGCTGAGAGCGCCGCAGGCGGGAAGGGGTAGAGGGCAACAACTGCAGAGGGGGTCCGCTGGGACAGCATGCTGGAAATAAGATGTGTAAAATAGTGACAAGCGGGAAGGGTGAATGAGAGCTAGGGGACAACTGATGGACACATGGAATGACTTTATTCATGCACGTGCACATGTTAACACTCACTCACTCAGCTGGGGATTAACACAAATACATAATGTGAGATGTCAGAAATCTGCGTGTCTTTATGTGATATTCTAAAATATATTTATAAATGATTTTCTCAGCCCACCTTTGGATCAGTCAGAAGTTCCAGGGTCATTATAATTCGGGGATTTTCACTTTAATTAGTTTTAATTGTGGGAATGCTGACGCACATAACATATGTTATTGTGACTTTTATTTTCCACACTTTTTTTGCAGCATAACAACTCCCACATAATACTTAAAATTTACATTGTTCAAATTTCAACTAGCTTAAAAAATTCACGCCTCCCAGGGTATATATCGTCTGGTTCCACATTACTTACAGTATATGCACAATTTCACATTTAATATCAACTTTTCCCCATTCATTTTCAATGGGACAGACACTGAACTTTTTCTAAGTATCACTTTCCACACCTACTTCCATACATATAACTTATCATCATTACCAGGTGACGCGCATTGTCCAGTAATCAGGAGGTCATAATTTCATAATTTATCTCTCAATGTACTTAATAAGCATTCCACATGCATTCAAATCTTAGCATTCAGCTATTAGCATTCAGCTTTCAGCATTCCCACGCAATTTCCCCAGAAATTGCACTTAGTCTAGTTTCATTTTGAGTTTTGTTTTTAAATTGAGTTTGTTTTAATCATTTTTAGTTTTTGAAAAAAATACTTAGTTTAGTTGGTTAGTTTCAGTATTAGTTTTTTTTTTTTTTTTTTTTAATATGTTGTGTGCTGAGAGGTTGGATCCCAAAGCGTAGACACAAATAAGGTTCTTGCTATTTATTCACCTAACTTGACTAAACAAAAAACAACGAGAATCCATCGAGAATCATGAGAGGCCAAGCCCCCTTGGGCTGCAGAGAAGCACAGAGAACAGTGAGTAATAATCTGGCAAAACCCACACAATTCTCAGACCCTTATATAGAAAGTCAATCAATCTCATTGGTTGTGGCTAGACATGTGAATACCAGTACTGACATTGAACTCTCTGATTGCCTGTTAACCCAGTAATGACATCAACAAACATCATATAGCATAAAAGATTCTTCAGTAACGCGATTAAAAATTCCTGACATAGCATAGTTCTTACAGAGAGTTCCAAACATCATATAACATCACACAGCCTAAAACTAGTTGAAACTAGATTAACAGGTCATGAACTCAAACCTAACCCAGGCGTGACCCCAGACATGAGATAAGACCCAAACCTACCTCCTGCATGACTCGAGTCATGACAAAATATGTATCAATTGTGCGCAAAATGAAAAAGTAACACATTTCTTATGTAGTGTTGCATTTCGGCTGAGTTAAATGAAAATGCAGGCGAGCCGAGCCATTGAAGCCAAAAGTCATGCACGCAAAGTTGTCGCCTAGAAACGACATCATCTGAAGGTGCTTTTCTATTGGCTGCCTCTAGATGACATCACTTCTGTGTGACCCACTTCCAAACGTCTTTATTCCGGTTAATATATAAATAAATATACTTAAAATCACATTTAAAATCATCCCCAAGGGCTCATGTATGAAATTAATTACCAAAGACTAAAACAAAGGACATTTTTGCTGTCGGTTTTAGTTTTGTAGACACAAAATGTAGTTTTTGTTTTTTTAGAAACCATTTTCGTTTTTATTTTATTTTGTTAATGAAAGTGTTTTTTGAATTTTAGTTTTAATTTTATTTTTTATTTTTTTGGTAACTTTTCATTAACTACATCGCCCGGGAGAAAAAACTCCTGTTAGTTAAACTCTGTTAGTTTGCACTTTCTCAATACTTTTGACATTCTAGCCCATGTCGCATGTCCCCGTCTCCTCCCGTGATCCGGGGTAACATCTGGCATGAGCTCAATCTCCCTTTGGGATCAGGTTGCTGCAGCTCTTTCTAAGAAGCGCTTTTATGCTCATAAAAGATGGTGATAATGCTGCATGCACATGCATATGCCTACTCACAAGAACACACACACATACTAAGAAGAGATGCTTGACGTTAGCAGTAAACTGCAAGATCTCTTGCAGAGATGTGGGCAATTGGAGACTGCACTGCACCGATCTCATTGTGTGCCCCCCCCCCCCCCCCCCCCCCCCAGCAATGGTTGTGCTGCAGGGTTAGGGCAGTGCTATTAAGATGATCATGATTATAATTCATTCAATTAATTAATTTCAACAATGATTCAGAGGGGTTCCCCCATGTTATCATATACATGAATGAATGAAATAGATGACATGCACCAATCTGTCTGCCTGTGCCTCAATGAAATCCACCAAAATCACATTACACCACCATTTAGACCTGCTTTTACCGAGTCTAAGATTTCGTCTACTTTTTGTGACCAAATTTGCAGATGAACATGGGCAGCTTGGTGTCCATTCATGCCCAGGGAGGTGTATGTAGCTCCTATATCAAATTCACAAATTCACAAACGTGCTAAACTAGACTTGCCCCGGCACAAAATTGGAAATGCGCCCGTTTTACGGCAAGCACGCGAGTCTAATGTTGGTGTTTTGACAACAGTACAGTGCTCAAGGACACTTTGACATGGCCACACTAAACTGGCATCGAACCCACACTCTTCAGGTTAGGAGACAATCACTCTACCACTAATCCACATCACCCCCCAACAACAGCAACTGGATGTATCGCTTTTGAAATGTCATGCACTGGAAAATTGGAACATCTCCTTCTCCAGAAATGAGGGTGTGGTCAATTTAACAGTCAAGGTAGTGCTATTCAGGTTAAACCCAACATCCACCACAACACACAAGGAAATTTACTCTGACAGTGTAACTTTTTATCCTAACAGTGTTAAAATAACACTGCACACGGCATATTTGATCAACCACTGGAAATTTAACACTAACCGATATGCTGTTGAAAGGCCTGATTTTAGATCCGAACACAACCTCTTGACTGTGAGACAGATGTCCTCACCACTAATTGAATTAATAGGATAATTCTTTATTGAACTAATTAGGAATGTGAAAATACTGTACGCAAGGTATATGGGGATGTACAGATGGATGTACACAATTCTCTATGTACGTATATGTGTGTGGAGATGTGAGATTCTTCCTATGTCTTTATTATTATAATATTATATAATATATGATGTATTAATTTTTACATTTTATTATTAATTAATTTCAATGATTAATTATTAAATGTAAAATGTTTAAATTTAAATGTATATATATTAGTATAATTATAATTATTATAATTAATTAATTTTAATTAAGAGTGGCACGGTGAGAGTGGTTAGCACGTCCGCCTCCCAGTTCTGAGGACTCGGATTTGAGTCCAGGCTCGGACCTTCCTGGGTGGAGTTTGCATGTTCTCCCCGTGCCCGCGTGGGTCTTCTCCGGGTACTCCGGTCTCCTCCCACATTCCAAAGACATGCACGGCAGGTTAATTGGGCGCTCCGAATTGTCCCTAGGTGTGCTTGTGAGTGTGGATGGTTGTTCGTCTCTGTGTGCCCTGCGATTGGCTGGCAACCAGTCCAGGGTGTACCCCGCCTGACCCCCGCCAACTGTGATAGGCTCCAGCACCCCCACGACCCTTGTGAGGAATAAGCGGTCAAGAAAATGGATGGATGGATGGATAATTTTAGTTAATAATAATAATAAGCATTACACAGTGTTTCGGTATAGGATATTTATTTTTGTAGCTTGTATAGTTAACTTATTGGCAATCAAAACATGAAATCTCATTCACATTTGACAGCAGCGTGAAAATCCTAAAAATACTCAGACAAATCAGAAACTTTGGCGGTTGACTCATTTGATTGCATTCACAAACACATTTGCATTCCACATTCTGCATCTGCATCAAATGATTATGTGCATAATAATTGGCAGCTTGGATGGAATGTGATGTTCCCAGTGCGTGTGTGTTGGCAGGCAGTGTGGGAGGCGGGCATGTAAGTCATGCTAATCACTGTGATGGATCCGGGAAGCCCTTAGCAGGAAAACAGCCGAGTCCAAAAGTAGTAGCGGGGGAAAGCTACAAAGTGCATGTTTAGGAATCGTATCGTCTGTGCTGTATAATTAACAGAGGCTGGGCAGCTGGGGTCTGAAGTGCCCCACTGTAACTGAACCTATAACAGCAGTTGTGTTCCTCTGGTATAAATAGTGGCGTGGGCACGTGGCCAGGGTAGGCGGCAATGACACAATGGCAGAATTCCGCTGTTCTTCCAGCGAGGTTGGAGAATGTGACACCCTGCCGGCAAGGACGCCCCCCGCCCCGGATGCTTTAGCCAGTCTTGAAGGTTACATCAAGGTGGGCATGGGAGCCCATCACATTGATGAGTGTAATGACATTAGACCGAGGTTATTATCCATCCATCTATTTGCTGAACCGCTTGCTTGCTCCTCACAAGGGTCACGGTGGTGCTGGAGCCTATCTCAGCTGGTTATGGGCAGTCGGCGGGGTACACCCTGAACTGGTCGCCAGCCAATCACAGCCGAGGTTATTAATTGGATTCATTTGTCTTGAGAAGATACACAATAAGAGGTGGGCACTGTTGAAAAAATAAGATGAGTGAACTCGAAATTCTAGTCGAAATTCCAGTCATTCCAGAATGTTTAATGTAGTTTTTTTTTTTTTTTTTTTTTTTCTCAATCAAACTGTCTTGGCTGAGGGAATTATGTGTAGAGGTAACCACACAATGGTCATTATAACATGTGCAGGCAAAAGGTCACTCACAACAAAGTCCTTCTAGGAAAGTCTGGCAACTTGGGTAGCCATGTTGGTGGTAACAACTTCAAGTGGTTATTTCTGGCTCGCTCTCTCTTTTTACTTTTTTTCTTTTTTTTAATGACATGTGAAAGTCTTTGCCGCACTGGACATAAAACAAGCAGACATAAAATGACCCGATATTATCAACTCGGGCATGTATGTGCAGAATCTGCCTCCAAACGGCCCTCTTCAATTCGTGATTTGTTCTTTTGGAGAATGTCTCAGGCACTTTATAGACCCCTTCAAAGTTTGTAAACAATGTGGTGCAATTTAAAGGGCGGGGCTTAGCTGGAGGCAAAAACACCCCAGTGGCGTGTGGTTCTAACACCGGTCAGCATATTTTCACAGAAAGTTCACGTCGGAATGGACGCGGAAAACGGCCATTTGAGTTAATATGTGAGTAAACTGACTCCCCACGACCGTGAATGTTACTTTAAAAGGTTAACTCTGACTGATTGGCCGACATTTACTGACCCCTACGCACTCACGCGCTGGATAGACGATTTAACGGGACTACCCACCGTGCAATGGCCGGACATTTAAATCTACCTTATAGAAAGCGTTATACTAAAGATAAACTGAAGGCCTATAAATCATTAGATGTCTACAACTACGTCTTGAATGGAAATGTTCAAAATTTAGAATATAACAACTTGAGCGAGGACGTTTGTGTCATGCGGTCGCAAGTGCTGCCAAGTCAACGACAGGGACAGAAGACGAGGATATACGAGGCATGTACCTCTCCTACAAATATTTGACAATAAGTTATCGGAACCATTGTGGGGACTTTCGCCTCGACAAAACTGAAACATACAGCTAACGTTTGGTTAGCTAGCGGTTAGCATTCGCGCATGTAGCATGTAAACGCGGACTTTTTGCAAGTCTGTGCATGTAACAATAATCCCACAAATAATTACAAATTTAAGTAATTTCAATCACAACTAATTCTAGCCCATATCATTGTCCAGGCTGAATCTGATAGTTAAATCTTACTTGATATGAAGTGTGCGCTGCAAACACGAGCATTGTTGATGATAGTCTCAGACAGTCCAGTCCTTTCGCCTAATCGCGTTTAACCACAGCCGTCTGCGATTACTTGACTGGCAGAGGCTGGGATGCAATAGAATTTCAAGTTTTTGTTGGTGCTTTTACGGTTCTGGCAACCAAAAACACAACAAGACGACATTTTCTACAGACAACCAGCGTTGTTTACTTCTAGCTGCACTTCCGTTGCCTGCAGCGGCAAATTGTTTTTGCCTCCAGTAAACATGACGTCCGTGACGTCATCGTGACGTAGGTCATGAAAGGGTCTATATGTGGTGGATTGTATAGACGTGCATCGCGATGAATTTGAATATCATAGAACACTCTGATTTAGTCAGGGTAAAGTATTTGACCTCTGTGTGTTCCATATTTAGTTTTGCTGATCACATAAAACCAGATATGAAACGCAAGGTGAGGCAAGACAATATCGTGCCTCACCACTGTGTCAAGCCTCCTTCAGTGGTGGCAGCAGCAGACACGCTGACGGACTTCTCGCAAGCTCTTCTAGTTTGTTTCACTTTGTAAAGACTGGACTGATTGGATTGTATAGCTTACAAATGGTGGGGAATGAATTCAAAAGAAAGAGTGTCACCTTGGTTTTTTTTGTTTGTTTTTTTTCAAACAAGGTTTGATGCAGTTACTCCAGCTACTCCAGTAGTCTAACCAGTCAAAAGACTCAGAACATTCATTCGCAATAGGACTGGTTAAAGAGGACATTCTTTACTTGAAAAAGTCTCTATTTAGACTGAGAGATGTTTGAAGATTGAACAAGAAAAGGAAGACTGAGCCTCTCTGTCATAGGACACAATTATTATAATAGTGACAGGTTAAATCTTCGTCCATGCTAATAGTAATCGAAACATTCCTCTGGCCTGTGATCGTTGTCCTCGTCCCCGCCACGCCACTTTGCAATCGTGTGACCCTGGAATGTGGATGCACTCTTAAGTGTGACTTGTGAGTGGTCCTCAGAAGTGGTAGCAAGGACACAATTAAAAAAAAAAAAACAACTGGACTTGGACTCTCCTTTCATGGATGAGAAAATTGTAAACCGATGAAGTGGCAATTCCTCTGCAGAAGATGTGTTTGGGCTTTGTGATGAAACCGATCCAGAAGGCAACCCCCCCAAACACACACACACACACACACAACGCATCTAAATATACAGTCCACTTGGTGCGTGGCGTCTCTTCAAAGTGTTGTGGTTTTGTTTACAGGAACCTGTCCAGCCTTTTATGAGCTTCTGACATTAGTGAATGTCTCATTAGCAACTTGTGCTATCTGTTTATTTGCCTTGCACACTATAATTGCACACACTGAATTGCCTGGGAACTCCCATATATATATGTATGTATATATATATATATATATATATATACATACTCGTATTATTTATTTATCTATTTAAAAGATATTGATTCATTCTAAATAACGTGACAAAAGAATACTAGTAAAATAAAATTAAATCATATACATTTAAAAACGTTCTCATTAAATATTTGGATAATTATAATTGAATTCATTATAAAAAAAAATGTAAAAAGTAAGCATTAAATATGTTATTGTAACTAATTATTTTATTAGTTGCATTAACAATGGTCTACCAAATATAATTGTTTTTATTGTAAGTGCTAAACAAACAGTTAAATAATAATAATAATAATAATAATAATAATAATAATAATAATAATAATAATAATAATAATAATAGTGTTGCAGTAAAAAAAAAAAAGGGTAATTCATTCTGATTAAATTAATTGTAAATATTGTTTCACCAAGCCCATTTGTCCGATTTACAGAAGCCCCAAAACTTGCCCACTCCTGTTATATGTAAGTGACTCCCACTTTTATGGTGCGTTGACAGTGTCACTTCCACCTACTGACAATTATTGACGTTGCTGTTTAACAGCCCTGCGTCATAGTTATAGCTTGTGAGTCACAATGCACACTTTCAAGTGTGAACATCTCAGACAAGTGCATATCGTGCGCAGTGACACATGCAGGATGAGACTTGCCAGTGTGCTGTCAACAAGCTGGGATGCCGTTTGCTATTCACCACACCTTAGTACACAGGTCTCACACTCCAGTCCGCGAGGGCCGCATTCCTGCATGTTTTAGAGGTTTCTCTCCTCAAACACAGCTGAATCATATAATGAGGATCATTATCAGGTTCCTGCGGAGCTTGCTGATGAAGCAGGTGTGTTTGAGGAGAAAAACCTCTAAAACATGCAGGACTGCGGCCCTCGAGGACTGGAGTTTGAGACCTGTGCCTTAGTATATATAAAAAATTGTAGGCTATCTTATAGTATTTAATCACAAATGCAATGATCTAATTTTTTTGGCACTTTTACTGTGGTAGTTTGGTCGAACGTGTGAAGGTTGGGCAATCCTGGTCCAGAAAGTAAAAATCTTGCCACAGATTGGGTTTAGTCACAGGTGCTTCTAATCAAGAGCTCAATTACCTGCCAGTTGAGTAGAAGCACCTGTGACTAAAGCCAATCTGGAGCAGAATTTTAATTCCTGCACCTGGATTGCACAAACCTCCTTGTAATTGGACGTTGCTTTAGTTGACCTCAGCGACCCCTCTGTTCTGTTGATGGATACAATGGGGTATATATTAATAAATGAGAATCTCAATTATTTTATGAATCAACTTTTTTGGCACACCCCTATTGTACACTCAACAAATATGTAAACGCAACACTTCTGTTTTTGCTCCCGTTTTTTATGAGATGAACTCAAAGGTCTAAAACTTCTTCCACATACACAATATGATCATTTCTCACATATATTGTTCACAAACCAGGCTAAATCTGTGATAGTGAGCACTTCTTTGCCGAGATAATGCACCTCCCCCCCCCCAGGTGTGCAAGATCAAGATGCTGATTAGACAACATGAGTAGTGCACACACCCCCAATAAAACAAAACTGCACCATTCATAGTGGCCTTTTATTGTGGGCAGTCTAAATGCTCACGATTACAGATTTCGACTGGTTTGATATTTGAGAGAAATTGTGATATTATGAATGAACATCCATCCATCCATCCATCCATTTTCTTGACCGCTTATTCCTCACAAGGGTCGCGGGGGGTGCTGGCGCCTATCTCAGCTGGCTCTGGGCAGCAGGCGGGGGACACCCTGGACTGGTTGCCAGCCAATCGCAGGGCACACATAGACGAACAACCATCCACGCACACAAGCACACCTAGGGACAATTCGGAGCGCCCAATTAACCTGCCATGCATGTCTTTGGAATGTGGGAGGAGACCGGAGTACCCGGAGAAGACCCACGCGGGCACGAGGAGAACATGCAAACTCCACCCAGGAAGGCCGGAGCCTGGACTCGAACCCGAGTCCTCAGAACTGGGAGGCGGACGTGCTAACCACTCGAACACCGTGCCACCCATATTATATTATATTATATTATATTATATTAATTATATTATATTATATTATATTATATTATATTATATTATATTATATTATATTATATTAATTATATTATATTATATTATATTATATTATATTATATTATATTATATTATATTATATTATATTATATTATATTATTATATATATATATATTATATTTAATTGGCTGGCAACCAGTCCAGGGTGTCCCCCGCCTACTGCCCAGAGCCAGCTGAGATAGGCGCCAGCACCCCCCGTGACCCTTGTGAGGAGTAAGCGGTCAAGAAAATGGATGGATGGATGGATGGATATTATATTTAACCATATATTTAACCACCTGTCCCATACATGGGTTGGCCACCGAGGCAGGTGGGCAATGACAGGATGCAAGAACAGTGCGTGATGACAGGATGATTGATGAGAGTTGGGTGAAACTGAAGGACTCCACTGTGAAGAACTTAAAAGAGACACAAGGGTGAGCTGGGGACGGCACTTTATGACCAGTGATTATCACCTTTTGGCTTTGTTTTTTTAAATCCAACTGGGGCACTGTTGTTTTGTTTACGGACATCAGCAACCTGAAATTATGCACATTAATGCCAACTGTTTGTTGTTAGATTTAGCAACTCTTCAAACTTTCTCAGACTGAACGAGTGGCATGCATCAGACAAGTGCGTGTGCGGACATGAAAGTGTGAGCGCATTGTGCACTGCATGTAAGGGTGTTTTGTGTGCAACAGGTGTTTAATTGGAATGGTGCTAATCTTTAAGTACGGTCCCACCAAACCCTATTCCTGGGACACACACGTGACGATGATGCTTTTATGATCCCTGTAGGAAGGCAATTGTTTTGAAGTGAGTTGTGTAACAGTTACTAATGATTATTTTAAATTAGGAGCATTTACACTGGTGAGCTTGAATGTATTAATCACACAGTGTAAGGACAAAAGAAACACTGCTTAATACAGTATCTTCTCTCTCTGAATTTTGGCTTATCTCCCAGGTACTTGCTCCAGCGGTGGTAATTTACCTAACAATCCACTTCTATTGATTATAGAAAATACTGATCAAAATGGCAACAAAACAGCACACAACTGTGCCATGTACATAAACATAAACTCACGAGAAATGCTGATTATTAAATGTATAACCAGACAGATAGATATTCAGGTATGTTTAGCTAGTTGAACCTGGCTTGCTCTGGCCAACCAATCGGAGGTTGGAAAAATGTTGACATTTTTGTGAGGTGAATTTGAAATCTGAATGGTTAAAGAAGTTAAAGAAGTCCCATTACAAGAGTAGTATACGTTATGTCAACCGGCACTACTGATCATATTGACTTGGCAAAACAGAGAGGATGAACTTTGATTGGACAAAAAAACAAAAATGTTAATCCGTAAACATGTACTGGAATCAGTGTCGTCAAGTCAAACGCTACAAAATGACGACATTGGACTGTGGACCATGGCACAATTTAACTCATTCATTCCCCTCCACAAATTATCCCGGGTATTTAATATATGCGCCCCGCCCCCATACCCGAATTAACCCAGGTATTTTTTTTAATGCACTGGACATAGGAGAACCTCATGCAAGTCCCCAGAAAGTATTGAGCTGAAAAAATCATTGTAATGAGGTGTAGTTGACAGCAGATGGCCACAGTAGCTTTGATCAGAGTAGGGCCAGCATGTGGTGGTGTTTCGTCCGTCGATCCGACGATGACCATCTAGTCATCCTGGGAGGGTCGGAATCTGTGAGTGCGTAGGTGACTGGTGAGACCAATCCGCGTCCGGAAGGTTCTCTGGCAGTGTGGACGGGATGGTGGCAGAAGCAGGGGATCTGTTGGCACTGTTCTGTCTGGCCTATCTGAGTTGTTCGGTTGTAGAGATCCTGTAGGCCTCACAGGATTTAGCTCCTTTGAGGACAGCCGCTCGCCAACCGTCTCTGTCCTGAGCTATCAGCTCCCATGTGGTGTGGCTGATGTTGAAGGCCTTCAGAGAAGCCCATGAGAGTGTCTTTGAATCGCTTCTTCGGGCCACCGTGGGAGCGTTTCCCTGCATGTAGTTTCTTTGGCAGCCGATGGTCTGGTATGCGAACTACATGTCTTGCCGAGCGAAGCTGTGACTGCACCAGGATGGTGAAGATCTGTGTCCGGGATCTTGTCCTGCCACTTTATGCCAAGGAGTTTCCTGAGACGTGTAGTGTGAAAGTGGTTCAGCATCTTGGCATGGCGCTGATAGACCGTCCATGTTTCGCAGCCATAGAGCAGTGTGGAGAGAACTATGGCCCGGTACACCTTTATCTTTGTCTCTATAGTGATGCCTCTTCTGTTCCAAACATTCTTGTGGAGTCTGCCAAATGTGACGCTCCCTTTTGCAAGTCTGGCATTCAATGACAACTTTTCTGGAGTACTGCCTAAGTAGGTGAATTTGTCCACTGCGCTCAATCGATGTCCATTGACGATGATATGCCTCGACGTATGGTTTGCCTGGGGCTGGCTGGTGCATCACTTCCGTTTTCTTCGTACTGATTGTCAGGCCGAAGTTGTTGCAAGAGTCAAGAGAACTTGTCAACGCTGTTTTGCATGGCGGCTTCTGAGGCAGCATTGAGGGCACAGTCATCTGCGAATAGGAAGTCATTGATGGTGTCCGTCGAAATCTTGGTTTGCGCTTGAAGGCTCCTGAGGTTGAAGACTGATCCATCTGTTCAGTAACTGATGCCAATGCCTATGTCCGAGTCGCCGAATGCATCAGCCGGCATGGCTGAGAACATGAGGCTGAACAAGGTGGGGGCGAGGACCTGCTTTACTCCGTTGGAGACTTGGAAGGGCTCAGATGTCTCTTCGTTGTCTTAGACTCTGGCCAGCATTCCATCGTGGAATTGTCGGACGATGACGATGAACTTTCTGGGGCATCCGTACTTCGCCATGATTCTCCAAAGGCCCTCTTTACTAACAGTGTCGAAGGCCTTGGTCAGATCGACATAGGTGGAGTACAGGTTGGTGTTGTGTTCCTGACATTTCTCCTGAAGCTGTCTAGCAGCAATCACCATGTCGATAGTCCCGCGTTCTTTACGGAAGCTACACTGGCTTTCTGGTAAAAGACCTTGCTCAAGGTGGGCGATGAGACGGTTAAGCAGAACTCTAGCCATGATCTTGCCTGCAATGGAAAGCAGGGAGATTCCACGATGGTTATCACCGGCCTGACGATTTCCCTTGCGCTGGTATAGCTGCATGATGGACGCATCTTTGAAGTCTTGTGGGACTGTCTCGTGCTGCCATATGAGGTGGAAGAGTTGATGAAGCTTCTCCGCTAGTGATGTGCTGCCCTCTTTATAGATTTCAGCGAGGATGGCATCTGAGCCAGGTGCTTTTCCAGGCGTATGGTTTTCTGAGTCTCTTCCAGAGTGGGTATGGCGTCCAGCGTCTCGTCAATTGGAACCTGAGGTAGCCGTTCAATGGCTTCATCGTTGATGGTGACCAGCATGTAGGGGTGAGTGGAAGACACCCACACAGGACAAGGAAATAGGTGGAGCATTAGCTTAGCTTAGCGATTTGTTAAGACATGGGAAGCTACTGGGCGATCGTGCGTCTGTTTGACTTTCCCGTTCACCGGATGACGCTTTCTGGGCAAACTGCATCGAAGTATGATGCCACATTGATCCAAAGAAGCCACATGTCATATGGCTTTTTATCTGAATCGTTTCCTCGTCAAGCCACCAGCTTCTCCGGACTTCCGCGTTCACCGTGGGCAAACGTATTCACGCCCACCGATCAAAGACGGGCAAAGAGCGTTGCCAATCGCCATGTAGGTAAGCACGAACTTGGTAGCATGCTAAATTTCACAACTTCAAGATGACTTTTTCACTGTGTATCTATCAGCCCACGTCATGTGATGCCTATACTATCTATTGCCTCGTGTATTATACTGTATAGCAGTGCACGATAAGTACTGGTCGGGTCAGTTCAAAGTTGAATATTTACTTGAAATGCATCTTTTCACAAAACCGTCTATCTCCGCTATTATGGTCAAAACAGGATTTTCTGTGAACCTGCCTCTCTTCTACTGCTGACTACTCAGGAATGACAAATGTTTTTTTTCTGATGAAAGATGAGGGTTTACGCTTTCATGTTTATATAACCATAGAACACAATATTCTGTAGGCCGTCAAAAATGGGTTCAAATCTTGTAAAATGGCTGGCCCTGAGCAGTTGGCGGGGCTGCAAATGGCTGGCATTCAGTGAGTTAAATTGTAGAATGAATTTGTGCAGCATTGACGCGACATGCTAATGGCGAATTATCAGATGGTTAGCTGACGGCGGGATAACGACTATAAATTAACGGTGATATTCACACAGCTGCTGGGCAGAAGCCAAAGTGCTGAAAAGAGCAGCCAGGTAAACATCGTCAGTGCTGTTTGGCATCCTTAGCAGCGGCTTATGGAAATCGTGACAGACAGACGTGACAGTGGACTTCCAGGAAATGAAACAGCAAAAAAAAATATCTTAAAAATAAAAAGCACATGCTAAATCAACTCCACTGCTGAAAAATACCAGTAATTGAGAGTAGAAAGAAAGTCACGGCTTCAGAGATCAGAAAAAATAGTTAGCAGAACAGACGGTCCAGTTCCTCCAGTGCCAATTGACAACACTTTCTATTAATAGTGAGGACTGTCCTTGGGTATTTTTACAAAAGGAGCTGTGGGTTGTGTACTGTGGAGACAGAAAGGGGGACGAGGCTTTCTAGGAGAAGACGACAAGGAGCCTCACACTGTGTGTGGATACTACTTGTACATCACACGTCACTCTCCATCCTTCTGAGTATTCTTCTTGTCACTTCTTCCATGAAAGTCTGCTTCAGGCAGTCATTTTCTCCACTGCGCACACGCACACTGACCTATTTTTAGCACACTGTGATGTTTGAAGGTAGATCCGGGTTGACCCTTAGTCTCACCCGAGCTTCAGCCCTTACAAGGTCCCCTAGGGTGGACACGGTTGCCAGGCGACCTGCCGTGTTTGCGACTCAGCTGCGGATATCCAGCACTTGACCTGCACCTGCCCTTCATCATCTTCATCATCCCCATCGCCCATCCTCCTCCATTTGTTCCGCGTATCACGTCATGTGTTGGGGCTGTGAAAGCACACGGATGGAGAGCTTCTTCTTATTTTGTTGTGAGCAAACAGTCAGCTTAATTCGGCTACATTTCATTACAGTGCTAATCTTTCCTCGCGATGCAATTTTCTGTCTTTATGAGACGTTTAAGGGCACCCGTGAAATCTCGAGTCCCCAGGCTGCTTGTGTTTGCTAAATAGTAAATCTGCTCCTGAGCCTAACAAATTTTATCAAAAAAAATAAAAAGTAAATGGTGACAATAATGCTCATTATGATGCTAACTTATTGTTGACACCATCGGAAACTATTCATTTATATTAATTTATATCTTATTTAGTGGTAGTGAGTGCCATGTGTTGACGGCAGCTACAAGGAGAGCTGAGGAGCAGGAAGGTCGCGGCGGTTAGTACAAGACAGCTGCTGGAGACACGAGGGCCGCAGAAGGACCCCTCTAGTGGACAAAGACGTGAAACCATCAAATCTCAAGACACATTTTGCTTGTGGTGAATGAAAGGGGCTCTTTCTGTCCCTGAAGCTGTGACGCAATAGGTTGATATGTAGTTTACATTTTACATTATGGAATTATTTTAGACTTTTTTTTTTTTTTAATTCCAAGAAACATAATTGGGTTATTTACAGTCAGCCATTGTTTGCATTCGCAATCCTTTATATACTGTATATACTTTCTAATACGAAAACAAATTTCTGTACTTTCTACATGTCATGGGCGAGCCACTTCCACACAAATTGGATGAAGAACAAAAAGTGGTTTATGTCTATCGTAGAGTGAGAACAACAAGTCAAGATATTTCCTGTTTTTTTTTTTTGTGCGTGTGCAAATAATTATAAGTATATTTTGAAAATATTCACAACATGTATTCTTATTTTATTGCAAAGCCATATGAAATTTCTTAACAAAAATAAGAAAAGATTTTAGCATCATGGCCAAATTTCAAACTGGTCAATACGTCCTCCAATGGCCTAAGTTAGCAACAACAACTTATTTATTATTTATTTATTATTATTTTTGACTTTACGTTGTAGGCTTGTAGTTTTTTTTTTTTCATTCTCAGAGAAAATTCTGTTTTTAATCTGGTTTCTTCCAAAATGTGCAAGTTAAGCACAAAGAAAGTAAAGTACACTTACATACCTGTAGGGGGAGCCCATGAGTAAATAATTCAATAAACATTACTAAGGTGTGAATTAATGCAGTGAATAATAAATTGCAGAACTGGCCTACTCATATCGTGAGCTGTTACTTTTTTTTTTAAACACTTGTATGATAGTTACGCATATTAAAATGTTGAAAAACTGTGCTGAAGTTATAATATTGATACTTTGATACTATAGAAATTGCTTGACGCATTTCATTGATGAAAAAAATCTAGAATGCTTTTAATGTTTCCTGACTAGTGATCTCAAGACATTTATTGCAAGAGAAAATGTTATTGTATATCTAGCCATGTAAATGAGCATGACATTGATAAGATATTGCTTTATTACAACAGACTCTTGACTCACTGCTTACACAGGCTGGCTTGTACAACAGCTTCACACCAGCTCGTCATTCATTTGGAAAAATAATCACAATACTGGACAAAAGCGCACAATCTAAAGAAGAGCAAACATTCTTTAAGACCATTTCGAACTAACTCCAAATATCACTAGAAATGAATGAAAATTTTACAATGCAAGCAAATAAGACATGTTGAAAACTTGAAGAGTCTTAAGTCGAGTCATGTCAATCACAGACTAAAAGATGCGAGGATTTCGCTCATCTGACTTTCATTTTGGAGTTGATTCTATCAAAAATGTAAAAATATACATGGTATATGATATATACACACACATTAGAATAGAAGCCCCTTTGAAATCATTCCTGTTTTAAAGCTATCAGTGCACGTTTTTACCAGTTAAAAACCCATTTTTGAAGGACAGCAATGGCATTCACCCTATTTTTTCCCTAATACAGTATCTCATAAAATTGTGCTAACAAGGAATCAAATGTGCTGTTATTAGAAGCATATATCAACACAAATATTATTGTTAACAAGAGTACAGGAATACATTTTAAGACGTTTGATCCACTCTGACTGATTACCTGATAAACTAAATGATACAAATAAACTGATTGTCAGGTGAGTGGGTGTAGCAGCAGGCAGGCACGCACGCACACATATTTAACAGTCCAGTTGTCGTTGATGGTTAGTAGTAAATTACAATTAGATAATTTGTGGAATATCTTTTCATGAATAGTAATGAAGGGACTAATAGAACTTTGAAAAAGGGTCTTTCTGACGATTGTGGGAATCACTGCAACACAAATAGTGTTGTTGTTGTAGTAGTAATTGTGTGTCAGGTGATGTGAAGGCCCTATAGGTTGCTGAACAGTTCGTTTTTCTTGGTCCAGTCCATGGCCGGGGCTCGCTTATTGGAGCGTTTCTGATGGGCCAGCTCTTTCACCTGCTGCAGGCTCATATTCAGAGCTGGGATGGCCTCCGTCACCACACCCTGTAGGAGAGACGGACGAAGCGCAGTTTCGTGACAAATAAAACATATAACAACAACAACTGTTTAACCAGGTAAAATGTGATTGTGCCTACTGTAAATGCACTGTTCCGTACCTCAGGTGGAGTGCTTGTGGTTGGGGTTGTGAGTGAGGCGTTGGATGAGGTGTTGGATGGAGAAGGGCTGACCGACAGCTTGGAGTCCCTCTCAGCCCCTCTGCCGTTCACCTGGCAACGCAAAGGTTAACGTGACATCATCAATAAACAATAACAACCATTCAAACTTGCTTTCCAGGAAAATGGTGGAGTACCAAATCCCACCACAGGGAGGCAGCCTTGCGTTTGTGACAGCTTTCGGGGCTGCAAAGTGGCTGTTTAGTTTTTGTTTTTTGTTTTTTTTAAGTATAATAACTTTATTCAAACATGCATAAAAATAAGATGCTAAAAATATACAAGCTGACAAATGACTGTGCAAATGACAGCATAGAGAGGTGTGTGGAACTTACTAATTATTGTAATTTAAACCATCTGTGTGCTTGAATTGCAATTCATTAGGAGAAAAACATCACTAAAATTGATGAAAGTAGCCCGACATATGTTTCCTGTAAGCATTTAATGTTGACAAAGTCACATGTTTCCGCCCTTTTACGACACTCATTAGCCCAAACGAGCTGATGTGACGACTTTGGGAGGACTTTGCATTGTGGCAAAGAACAACAAGCCACTAAACATGAGCTTGTAAAACCTGTCCAACTCCAAGAATTTTTAACCCAAAGCACCACCCGACCCGTCGAAAGACTACAAAGTCCACCTGACACATGACCTTGTGCAACACCGCTGCACTTTTTAATCAGTGTGGGTTATGCAACAACGCTGCACATACAGTTCCTAACTGACAGGAAGGCTCCGTTTTACATATTTGGTTAATATGGTTGCACACTAGCACATTTAGTTTTCCATTGGCTTACTGAAGAATGTGCTGCAATATTTGTGTGGGATTTAACACGAACAATATTCCTATGACGTTAACATTACTTTTATGTGATGTAATTTTTGTGTGTTACTGTTAACCTTTATGGTTCCTCTCTAAAACTCGAAAGTGATTTTTAAGAGCATATCGGGTGGAGCCTTCTTTACTGTGTAGTCCACAGTATCAAAGCTCACACAAAAGGACCTTTGACCCCCTCCCAGATGCTCCATCATGCTAGCAAGTCTTACCTTCTCCTCCGTTCCTCCATTGACATCCGGCTCAGGTAATGGACCTGTAGGCATAAAAATACACATTATTGACACAATATTTACGAGACTGGGATACTTTCACTTCAGCTCGCTTGCCTTTAATAACACCAACAGCTACTCTATTACATTGCGCAGGTATCATCAATTATTCACATGTGGTTCATCTTCAATGTGATGTTTACTGCTTAACTAAAGTGAACCAAACGGCCTTCGAAATGTCTCACAACAGCGTTTTTCTGCCGTGGAGCTTGTATGTAAAAGTTCCCGTTGCAGCCATCTTACCTTCCATCCCCCAGCTCCCTTTACAATGAACTATTAGAGGATAATAATAGTGAGTCGTTCAGTATTAATCTGTGCCTTGAGTCCTCCCCGTCTAGCTACACTACATGTGCTGGATTAATATGTGCGTGCATGTGTGTGTGTGACTTGGCTCACAAAGAAGGCTCTCCAAGTCCTAGCGCAGGCTGAGAGGCCACTTGGAGTGAGCTCCTTGGAAACCAAACAATTGTGCAGGCTGGCCAGTGTGTGTGTTCGTGTGAGGGCAGTGGAGTTAAGAGTCAGCGTAGGCAGATGCCCTCTGAGTAGGTGGCGTGTGAAAAAACAGCCGGTTACCTGGGAAACGCCTGACTGGAATATCTTCCCCGCAGTGGGTTTGTACTTTTAATGAAAGAAGGGTAGCGTGGCCGTCATGGAAACACTCCAGAAGTTTATGAAACGTTTGCATGAGCGTTCAGTTGTGCTTCTCACTGGGAATGGAACGCGCCAACAAACAGCTCATCCATGTACATAATGATTATTACTTAAGGGGGCGTGATGATTAAAATGTGCAGTATCTCTTAAATAAATGTTTTCTCCGTTGAGTGCATTTCTTTCTTTTTCTCATGGGTTGCCATGCCAACAGCTGGCAGCACCATGACTACATGAGGAGTTTCTTGGAGCAGAGTTGCACTATTTGGACACACACTCGACTGTGCTAGGGCTCCCCCTTTGGGCTTTGGCAGGAACAGCTCAGCTGAAGTTCATTTAAAAAAAAAAAAAAAAAGTAAGTTTCACACTTCTGACCTCTTTGGATAAAAAGTAACAGCGCACATTAATATCCAACTTTTTAAACTCCAAAAGTGCAATGTTGGCACTTGTTTTAACATTATCAAGCACAAGGTGGTGGGGGGGTAGATGCAGGAAATCCAGTGACGGGAAGTAACAATTACTTAAAGCTACTATATGGAGGATTTCCCAAAAAAATATCTTAACAATAGCCTTTTTATTTGACCATTTATGACTGAAACATATTCTAATTAGTAGATCAACATCTTAGCTGTTCACAATGGGTACTCCGAGTCCTACAAGCCTCTGGCCAATATTATTTCGGAAGCGTCCGGTCCTAATCCTTCGAATTTCCCGCCCTCTGTCTGCGGGATGTGACGTCATGCGCGTCCTCGTCAGTTGTTTCCTGTCGCGCGAAGACGGAACTGGTACAGATTTTCACTGCCCCAGACACCCGCTGTTACTCGCAGAAGGCTGCTTAAAAAAAAAAATGAAAACAATGTCAAGTGCCACGAAAACAAAATAATAATCTAAACTTGATAGTGACCGTTCAAATCAGTTTTGGATTCTGCACCAAAAAATTAGAGATAAAACCTAAGAAACAAAAACTAGAGATAGACCATACTGATTATTAGTAGACTAGGAGGCCGATATTTATTTCCAGGGAAAATGAAAATATTGGCATCAATTTTTTTTAACATTTTACATTTACTGAACAACTTAAACTTGATTTTTTTTTCTATTTTTATATATATATATATATATATATATATATATATATATATATATATATATAACTTACTCACTAGACAGCTTTGTTTTAAAATCCTAACAAAAAGTTCAGGGACCTCTAAGGGTCATTAGCATGTTGTTGCATTAGAAAGTTAAAAATTTAAACAATAGCTCACTATTGTTTTCTACAGTGAATAAAGTTTTCAAAAACTTCAAAAGATATTTCTTTTCATTTTAATTTTAAACAAAAATAGAAGGCGCTGAGAGTTCCCAGGGTCCACAGAACCGCTTATAAAGTTAACTGAAAAGTTAAATAATTAATTCACTGAAGTTAACAAGTATGATTCTTAAAAAAATTGCTCCAGCTGATAATCACTCTATCCATCCCTATTAAAAACAACTGTCAGACCAGACAAAAGCTGTCCCCTGTCTTATACTTGGAACATTTGTTGTGCCCAAAAAATAAAAAATAAAAACAAACAAACAAACAAACACCAGCTTCTACTATTCAAACATTCTCTGTATAACAAAAAAAAAAAGCATGTCGTTTTTTGTTTCGTTATGTTAATATCAACACACTTTTTTTTGTAATGTTCTGTTGTGCTCATGTGGAACCTGCTGCCAGTTTAGTCCTGCTTATGGGGTCAGAATCTTGCTTGTAGCAGTGATTTGTGAGCGCTATGTAAGTCAGAGCTGTGCAAACTCGGTCCTCGAGGGCTGGAGTCCTGCAGGTTTTGGATATTTCCCTTCTCCAACACAGCTGATATATGATCAGATCATCAGCAAGCTCTGCATAAGCCTGATAACGATCCTGTTGATTAGAATCAGCTTGAAAAAAAACCTGCAGGACTTCGGCCCTTGAGGCCCACCCCTGATCTAAGTTAACCAAATTAAACTACTTTACATGTATTGAGTATTTTTTTTTTCCCATTGTGCCAAAATGATCAAAACTACAACACCGTATTAGCATCACGTATAGATATATATATTATCTGTGAAGGTGGGGGCAATATTACGAGAAAAAAAACGTTAAAATTTTCCACTTTAGAGAGTCGCAAATTTGCGAGGAAAAAAAACTTGTAAATTTAGAGTTTAGAAATTTGTGACTTTCTGAAGTGGCAGATTTGCGAGTTTATAAAGTGAAAGATTTGCAAGAAGAAATAACTCAGAAACCTACGAGAAACACACGTAGCGTAGCTATATTCTAATCATTTGAGGATTCATTGGTGGTTAATGGGACTGTTTATAAAATGAAAAGGCAGGATGGAGGCGGATTCATTCTTAATTTAAACTTTACTCGACATACATAGCAGCTAGCGCGACAACAATTCCTGATCCCCTATCAGCTGACTAGCACTAACCAATCAGAAGCTAGCATACTTTAGGTCAATGCAAGTTAATGGCGGAGAGCAGCAGATTCGACATACCAAAAAAATACCAAAATGTATGGATGTGTAAATAATAATTCTGGAAACATAAATGTACAAGTAAATATATATTTTAACAAATTAACTTAAATGCTTGATTCTCAGAGTGTGGACCTTCGCAAAGCAAGGCGTCTTTGTCGCTGGCCGTATACCCACTTTCTTAACTTGCAAATTTATGAGTTTTTTTTCTTGCAAATTTGCCACTTTCTAAAGTGGCAAATTTGCCATTTTAGAAAGTCACAAATTTGGCACTTTCTAAACTCGCAAGTTTGTAAGTTTTTTCTCACAAATTTTCCATTTTAGAAAGTCGCAAATTTGGCACTTTTTAAACTCACAAATTTACGATTTTTTTTTTCCACGCAAATTTGACACTTAAGAAAGTCTCAAATTTGCCACTTTCTAAACTCGCAAATTTACGAGTTTTTGTCTTGCAAATTTGACACTAGAAAGTCGCAAATTCGTCACTTACTAAACTCGCAAATTTACGAGTTTTTTTTCTCGCACATTTTTCACTTCAGCAAGTATTATAGAAGTATATTTAATCATGGTCCTAATAAGCCGTTGTACAAAACAGGTATTCAAATACAAATATATATTTTTTTTACTTTTGCACCGAAGTACTTAAAGGGACACTTTACTTATTGATCCATTTTTAGCAGCAAAAAGTTGCTACTTTTTCAATAATTAATTTGGTGACGTGATTATTTTTTTATGTACATTTAATAACTTTTAAACCATTGTTAAAATGAATCGAACGCCGGCATGTTTGTTACACGTGACTAAATAACCCGGATGTTTACGTCACTAGTGTGTAAACGCTACACTATGGAAGCACTATGCAACGCAGCCGTGCTTCTAGCGTCAAACCCGGAAGGATTAAACCTTATCGCTTCGAGCCAACACGACAAAATAACACTACCGAAGGAAAGTCTGCCTTGGATGTGAAAGTTGTGGCGCCAGATGGTCTTTTCGGGCACAAAATAAACTTTGACGAACGAGTGAATCAGGCGGGGGGTGAGTGGTGCTCGTGCGGGAGCTGCAGGAATGGACAATCCGCTAATGAATGTGTGCTGTCTGGAAATGAAAGAACTCGAGGATCGGTTCCTTGCGGACAATCTCAACTGCATCCTGGAACATCAGACATTCAACATGGCAATACTAAATAGACATTCTCAGGATAGCTTTGGTTGCGATGAAAGATGTGAAGAAGAAAAGTCTTGAAGGAGCCAATATCCAACAGGTAAAGTGACACACAGTACGAGCAATGCAAAACGTGTGGAACTGACGAAATATTTCAGGAAAAAGAAAAAATAGTAAAATTAAATGTATCGTCGTTACAGCACCCAACCTCCCCTAGCTGTTTTTTTTTTTTCTTTTTTGCGTAGCGTCCCACTGCGGTCAGGCCAGCCGCCACTCGAAAAGACGAAGTCAAGCCAGCCGCCCCAACGATTGTTAATACTGTGCATTACGGTAACGTGCCGACGTGCCCCTGCGTTGGCCACCTTCAAATGAATTATGAAATAAAACAGTCCGTGCAGTATAATAACGAATGCCCCCCCACCCCCGAAACATGCCTACCTTTCGCTTTACATTTGCTTCGCTTCTCCGAGATCTTTCAGTGGCCGTAGTAAGACCTCGATTTGTGCCGGCTGTTGTGAGAGTGAAGGCTCCGTGTTGCTAGCAGTTGCGGCTCCTCCATCGGCTTGATTATTTCCCACGTCTGGTTCTTTAAAGATACTCGGTACTGCGTTGGGCTTTAGTATTAGGCGTGTGGCGTACCCCATCTCAAATTGTAACATATATTCGAAGTCCTCATGCCTGAAATGTTCGCTGCGCGCACGCCTGCTTGTCCTTCGGGAGGTTGACAGCACTTAGCAAACAAACCATTGTCTACTCAAGTAGCTTTTTTTTTTTTTTTGGGGGGGGGGGTCTCGCGGGTTTTTCCTTGCCGACGCCTTGCAAAATTTTGCAATACAGTAAGGCATAACTGACGTTTGTGTCTTCCTCGTTGTTATGTCTGCGTGAACTACTGTTCCCCAAGCGAGTATACACACTAGTGACGTCACCACTTGGGGGCGTTGCAACACGGAAGTACTTCTATGTTGAAAAAAGTTAAATAAATCAATATAGGAGTGTATTCTTCAGCTCTTATGCATGTTTCGTAGCTATACTAACTATTTACTGCCAATCAAGCCATACATGTAAAATTAAAGGAGCCTTCCTTTAAGTAATTTGAGCTCTACTGAATTACTCTGAGGAAATCACTGTGCTGGATGAATGAAGCAAGAGGAAGAACGAGCGAGTGCGACAGTAGCTTTGAGAAGCCCCCAGGAGGCATAGTCCTGTTTTTTTTGTTTTTGTTTTTTTTTTTTTTTACTGCCTTCAACTTACTGACAATAAATGGAACACTAAAAGATAAACGCAGTCACTTCGTAAAACAGCAAGTGCCTTCGGAGTGATGATGCAATTCCGTGTGTTTCGCCTCACCGGTCAGGTGGTCCGAGGTGGGGAGCACTCGGCACCTCTTGAAGAAGGCGTCCGTGTCGGGGTCAACCACGAGCAGGCGGGCCTCGTCCCCTCCGGCTTTAATGGTCGCCACCACTTCGGAGTGCGTTTTGCCCTCCACCGATACACCGTTCACCTGTGGAACACACAAAACAAAAATAAAAATATAGCCAGGATTTTTTTTTTTTTGTTCCCCCACACAGGATTTCTTTGTCAATATTATCATTTTGTCTGCTTGAGGTCAGGAAATCCTGAGTCTGAGCACAAATGCATGCACACAGGCCTAACTTTCTAGTCGGGATGAAATCATCATGGGAAAACATGTGAGAAATGTCTCAGAGTGTGTGAAATGACGTCATCGGGTGGGCCGGCTTGTCTAAGCCAGTCCCGCAGAGGAAGCTGGACAATAGCAGCCCGGCCAGTAATAGCAGCAACAATGGCGGTGCGCTACCCTCAAAGCCCACTCCTCAGTGGGTGGTGAGGCCGTCTGGGGACCCTCAGGGGTGGGGGACTGGAAGCCCCTCACTCACCACACCATGTTCAATTCATGCAACCTCCCTATCCTCATCCTTTTATACAGCCACTTTATTTGACTCCATTGTTTACTTTCTGCACTTCTTCTTTAACTTATTTCTACACTTGAAATGCAATGGTTTGATAAAGGGTGAGTCCATCCATTCATTATCGATCCCACTTGCTTCCATTCAATGAGCTGGAGTCAACCTAATCAAAAACAAACAATATACTGTCGAAAATGGATGGATTTAAAATGTAGTGTCATTCCCTGAAACTAGAATACAAGTCTTCATTGATTGATTTGAGTTCCAGCCTCCAAGCCAAATCCTGAGATGTGAATATTGTAATACCTCCCCAGTACAGACTGAGGTGGTCATACATAGCTCACACTCTTTATGATGCTGATTATTCCTCGTTTAGACAATTACACTGCAGGGGATTTAAGACCTCACAGAGTGACTATTAGCTCACATTCCTCTTTAGTGAACACTCACTAAACTTTAAAACACGATTGGTACACTTTGGTACCAGCAAGGGATTTGTGTGACTCATTGAGTGGCATTGTGGCAGTGCCTTAAAAAGTCTGTAGGGTTTATGGTATGTTGGCTTTGTTGTTTCTCCTCATTTGTGGAAGTCGGTTTACTTCCTATTTGTTCGTCACTCACTTCCAGTTAATTCATGTGTATTTAGGACTAAAGTGGTTAATGTTAGTACAATTACTAAATTGGGAACACTTTTAGAAATACGTGTAAAGGTAACGTGGACGGCCATATTTTGCACTCATGCCAGGGAACATTTGGGAGGGTAGCGCAAGTGCAAAGACAAATTTAAAGTGATGGAACTGGAAGTGTTAGTGGAAGACAAACCAATTTTACAGAAAAGAAATGTATTACTCAAATAATTTTGGTGATGCACACAACTATAAAATCCATAATCTGTTTGACTGAACATCCTTAGTGGCCATTCTGTAAATTTATATACAAGGGCAATTGTCACCTGCAATGAGCCAGGTGCAAGCAAATGCTGAGTTGACTAGCTCCAAATCATTCAGGAGCTACAAAAAAAATAAAAAATAATAATAATAAATCATTACTGAATGTGCAATATGTCACGATAAATTTTGTCTCTAGCATTTATATATATATATATATATATATATATATAAATCTAAAAGCTACAGTATGCTAATTTCAGTTAGCCTGTCTATGATGTTTTGCATTGCATGTTAGCATTAAGCTAGTTGATGAAATTATGTGGTTTAGTTAACATTTTGATGTTCTCATTTGCTCCCAAAAATGTAGAAATATGTTCTATTTTAAATATTAACATGCTCTTAAAGATGTATTTATACATTTTTATGTTTGTTTGTTTTTCTTGTACTAGAGCATACTGAAGGTTTTGATGCAGCCTCTGAACTGAAGAGAATGCTTGAAGCAATGGTAGTTATTACAAAAACGATCAGCAGGTGGCAGCAGAGTATAAGCGATCAGCCAGGGCCCTGTTGCAATAACCTCTTTTCCCTACTGTTTTAAAGAGATTTGTGAATAATGATGAAACTTAGCTATATTCTAATGCTAATTGCTGCAAAACGGAAACAGACAGAAATATACTTTTTTTTTTTTTCCTGGTGAAACAAGAGACTTTAATCTTTCTTTTGATAGGTTCCCTGTTTTTATAGCAATAGAACCAATATTCTGTGGGCCTTGCAAAATCACTCAAAATCCAGTAAAACGGGAGTGAAGGGGGTTGCCTCAGTCAAAATGACTGGGAGTGAATAGTTAAATATAAAATGTCTGATTCTCTTTTTTTATGTGTATATTTTACAATAAACTTCAACTGGAAGAGACAAATGAATAGCAAGAATGCTTTCTTTGTCATTTTGTAGATGTGCAAACAAGCCTTAGTTTCCACTATGTTCTAGTAATGTTTTTGTGGTCATCAGTAAATAAGTAAGTACCTGGACTATCCTGTCTTTTGGCTGCAGGCCTGCCCTCTCAGCAGGGGAGTCTTCATCCACAGCTCTGATGTACTGGCCAGGCCGCGCCCGCTCACTGTGCAGGTTGAAGCCATATCCGTTTGCCTCTCGCCGGATCACACACAGACGTGGTCGCAACTCGGGGCTCACCACCTGCAAGGACGGAGGAGAGAAAGCAGATATTTGATGTGCACGACAGGCCTGATGGATTGTAAATTCTCCAACCATGAGTGTCTGCTCGTGATGAACAAGAGGCACAAAGACGACTGAGAGCTCAAGGGAATCGTTAAGCATGAATATGATTCCCAGGTCAAACATGCACGCTGATGTGCTCAGCAACGTGCTTGTAACAGTCCTCAATAAAAGAAAAGTGCACTCGGAGTCTTGTGACAACAGCTGCTCGCCAGGAAGGAAGCGGTTCTTGAATGGAAGCGTGTGATTGGAGGGAAGTTTCGAGGAGGGGTAACCATGGGGCACTTGAGGAAGGGACAACTTCCGGCGTCTTTCAAGAGCTAAGGAGGACAATGGATTTTGGGCGTTGACCTCCAACCACCTCGTCTCGTCCAGTCCCCCTCCGGGATGGCAGGACGCATTATTGTCATCCAGGAAAAAACCTCCTCAATCCCTGGACCTCCCTTCCGTTGCAAGATGAAGCCGGTTCTTTATTTAGCTGAGAACACGTTCATAGATTTGGAGCTGAAGCAATCAGAACATTGGGCGAGTTATAAGCGTGACAGCGAATGGGAGAGGAGAGTGGTCAGGATAACCTTTTGTCTCTGTGACCGAGCTACTGCCCTCTGTCAGGGAGAAAAATGCACAACCTCTAATTATATCGAAATGACTCATAACCCTTCTATAGGAAAGCTGGCAAGAGGCAACATGAGTCAACCCTTTCTTGTGCATTAGCTGGATTCTATTGACTGACCTTTATCAAGCGTACTGTTAATTACGTTGTTAATTGTGAACTAGTAGGGATGGGTATCATTATTGATTGTTCTGAATTTGGTTTGATGGTATAAATAACTAAACTATAGCAAGAGAACATGAGGTAAGAGAATACACAAGCCAAATATATACTGTAGAGCAGTGATTCTTAACCTAGGTTCGCTCATTAGTCGATTTTTGACTGTTGTGATGGCACATCGTGTGATTTCTTCATTATTGTAATCCCCTCATACTATGACGAGCAAAAAATGAAAGCGGTCAGATGAATATGTGCAATATGAATTCACCTGTATAATGGAAAAATATGGTGTTCCACAGGGTTCAATTCTGGGTCATCTGCTGTTCTCAGTATCTGCTGTATCCCTGGGTTCCATTTTAAGAAAACAGCAGGTGATTGTTTTAAAATGATATATAAACATAGAGTTGACTTGAATGATAGACCAATATGACTTTTCCTGTACCAATACAGATACCAATTATTACTAGTCTGATAACCAATATTTGGAGCCGATATTTAATTGCAGTAAAACAAAGTATTAACGTAAAAAATAAAACACTTAACTTTGTTGAAATGCCATTAACTCATTTGCTCCCAAAAATTTATAAATACGTTCTATTTTTAATGTTTTAAGTGTCCCAAAGATGTATTTATACGGTTTTTATGTTTTTGTTTTTGTTTTGTTTTTTTATGCTAGAACATACAGAAGGCTTTGATGCAGCCTTTTAACCGTAAAGAACGGTTGAAGAAATGGTAGTTATTACACAACCGGCCAGCAAGTGACAGCAGAGTATAAGAGCTCAACCAGGGCCATGTTGTGGAAAAAAAACTCAACTACTCACAATTCTAAATAGATTTTTGAATAATGATGAAACTTAGCTATATCCTAATGCTAATTGTTGCAAAACGGAAACAGATAGAAATATACTTTTTTTTCCCTGATGAAAGAAGAGACTTTAATCTTTATCTTGGTAAGTTCCATGTTTTTATAGCAATAAAACAAAAATATTCTGTGGACCATGCAAAATCAGTCAAAATCCAGTAAAAAAAAAAAAAAAAAAAAAAAAAGCTGGGAGTGAAGGGGGATTGCTTCTGTGAAAATAGCTGGGAGTGAATGAGTTAAGCATAATTGTTAAATGCATTTTTTATTTTAATTTAAACCTATAGAGAATAGACAGTTACGTTTTAAAAATTTTAACAAAACCATAACTGAGATGTTACACTTCCAATTATTTTTCTTCACATTAAAAAAAAAAAGTAAAGGGAATTTCCAGCAGCATCTACATTCGGCAGCATGTGTTATAAAAGTGAAATTTTAAAGAAATACATTAATAAAAAGTTCCCTGAAGTTAACCCAGTTTTAAATTCATCTGTTAAGATCAATTAACAATGAATGCTTGCGAACAGAGCAAATTTGGGGTTTCTGTCTGGGTTTGTAAAAAGTTTCCCAAGATATTCACAAAAAGTCTGTTAACATCTTTGTAACATTTTGCAAATCCTGATGAAAGCCCAAAATTCGCAAGTATTCGCCGTTCAGTCATATAGCAGCTTTATCGGCTTTCTGACTTTTAAAAAGGCCGTTGTCAAAATGTCAAATATTGGCACTGATAATCGGCCCGGCCGATAATCGGTCTAACCCTAGTTGAGTTGAGTGGCGTGATGGGAGACAGACACTGTGTTTCTCATTTTCCTTAAGGACATAATGTGTCTTTGCAGTTGTTCTGACAGCCATCTGCTGTCAACAATAACACTGAACGAGCATCTTTGCGCGTGTCAAGTGCCAACTGAGTGTGCGCCCAACATGTTTTGTGCTGATCAGATGCATACCACCCGATAAGCACTTTGGACTTTCAACGGGCGAGTCAATCATTACACAAAAGCGATTGTCTGTGATTTGCCATCCTTCACCTTAAGTGCCAAGCAGAGCTGTTTACGCAAGCCAAAGTACACAGCACACGGGAAAGTGATGAAGCTCGCCTTTTCCCTATCTTCTGTGAGTTAATGTTCAGTTCAATCACCGTGATTGTCAGCCTTCTTGCCTCAGGAATTGTATCTACCACATACAGTGAGACAGTACATCCTGTCAGTTGGAAAGTTAAGACGTTAAGCTCACCACAAGCTACTGTGTGTTTGTGTTTTCTTCTTCTGCTTAACTGCGCAACAAGGATAGCGTGTCAAAGCACTGAAGCCCCACTTGTTTGTGATACCGCGTCGTCAGTGTGAAAGTGAGCTGAACAACAAATTGCATCATTTGCATAAGTAGCCTTAAAGTTAGAAGATAGGGGTGCACTGATACCACTTTTTTGAGTACTTACATTTAAAGTATTCGCCACTACTTACTAATCAGGTTATAGGGTTGCCAACTGTCCCGTTCCAGCCGGGACGCCCCGTATTTTGGGCTAAATTGTTATGTCCCGTACTGGACCTCAAAAGTCCCGTAAAATAATCCTCAACTCTTACATGGAATGCAGCAAACGGCATCTTTGCCAGTTTTGGACCACGGCTACTCCCGTAGGTTGACAAGTGACAAGGAAGTTGACCGTAGCCAATAAAATGAGTCCCTGGGTGTGACGTTATGTGGAGACCTTGCAAGGTAAGAGAGACAACTAGAGATAGAGAGAGAGGCACTTCCTGGTTTCGTCACAGCTACATGTCGCCTACACTCTAAATGCCGATCTTAATACTTCGACTGCGAACGTATCAGCAGGAGCAATACAAGATGTATTCTCGTACTATTTATGAACAAATACTGCGAGAATTTAGCTTGCTGGCAAGTTTCGCAATCAACGCTTAACATAGCAAACCTACAGGTCCTAGATCAGCTAAAACGGCAATGTCACAAAGCACGGCACCTGTCAGCCAATCACAGGTATCAGGCATCGTCGCATGCATTTGTTGTAGGGGCTTATACTGCACAAGTGGCTAGAAAATAATAATAATAATAATAATAATAATAATAATAATAATAATAATAATAATAATAATAATAATAATAATGTGTAGTGTTGTCCGGTCGGTTAGGAAGAGATAATGGATAAACCTGTAAGAAAGAAAAGTCTCCATGGAAAAAGTACATTTCGTGAGTCACGTTCCTCTTTTACATTTCTTTTTTTTTTTGCACCTTTTTTTTTTTTTTTTTTTTTTTTTTGGTAAAGAGGCAAATTGTGGTTTCTTTGAGGTTTTGTATGTTATATAATGATGTACAAACTTGCATTTCGAATCTCATCAGAATATACACTGATTTCACACATCATGCTCACACCACCATGGCAACGTGCCGTGCACCTGTCCCTTATTTTGGGATGAGAAAGTTGGCAACCCTATCACGTTATTATCTATTGAAATTTGGATGAAAATGTGTTTTATTTTAACCGCTGATCAAGAACTCAAACCTTTCTTGAACATGGCATACATTGTACTTAGTAACAACTCCATTCACCCGTTTTTATCCATTTCGAGGAGCGGCCATTTTATCTTGTACTGCTACTTGCTGTGCTGGCATGACTCCCACCCAGAATACGTCAGGATGGTGAAGTAGTAACTTGTACAAGTGCTGTACACATGTACAATACCCATGCTATTGGTATCAGTCCATCCAAGTGGTGTGAAAACAAACAAACAAAACTCAATTATGCTCTCCTTGAGCGGGTGAGTGAAAAAAATTACGAAAGAATCCCCCCGCGGACCTGCAACGAGTGGAATTTGCTGAACACACAAAAGCCACGCAGGTGAGCGAGAGGGACATGTTGACGTTCTGCTGCTCATTACCCTTCTCCTTATCTTTATGGAGGTGCACATTGCAGCTGCACAGCAACCATCTGATAAACACGACTACCAACGTGTGCAGACGCAGCCGCTGTGTTAGCTACATACACAAAACACTGAGGGAGTGTACCGCTAATTACAAACTGCTAACTCCTTCACATGCAATCAGCTGACATCGGGGACAAGTTATCTGTGGCTGAAAGACACACCAAGCTGTGTTCAATCACTGCAAAATGTTTCTGACAGCCATGTCTGCTTTTACTTGATGACATGAAATCCGTGAGACGTAAGCACAGTATCTATCTACTGTCTTAAAGTTGAATGTCTATTGTGTGGAAGAGCATTGTTTCAAGATGAACAACCTCTCTGTGACACAAACTTTCCCTCTAAGGAGGGAAGTGTTACACAGGAACTGTCGACACATCTTCTCGCAATATGCTTCCCTCTACTCTGACCAACTTCCTGACATCAAAGCAAAATCTAAACACAAACCCTCTAAACACAAAAAAAACACACATGTACACAAACCTCTTAACACTGGCAAGGAGCCTCTTAGGGTGGGAGGTACTGTATGAAAAAAATGACTAAAAATGTGGCGTCGATAATGATATACAGTATGTTTCCGTGTCGAGCACAACAATTGTGAACAAAAGGCCACCAACAAACAAGCTGACCAATGCGAGAGGAACCACAATATGCCCTGACGGGGATCAGACAACATCTGGGAGGACAAGTAAATCCAATTAAGGCTGCAATTGACTGATTATTTTCCTAATCCGCTTCTAATCCGTCACTCACTATCTAGGAGGGCCTGTTTGTTTTCACCGTCCTCTGCTGGGTTGTTTGTTAGCCAGAGGCAAAAAAAAACAAAAAAAAAAAAAAAACTACCAGCTGGACGGCCATCAAGGGAAATAACATCAGCAATGTAAAGAATCACGCTCAACTTAACAAGCCTGCAGCTAGACACTTCATTAGAAAGCCATCTTTTCATTAGGAATCCTATTTAACGAATGTACAACTTAGTTAACAGCATACAATTTAACTCTAATTTTTCTGACGACTTTTCTTCTGAAGACTGAAAGATTCCAACATCACCATAAACATCGTCACTTGTTATTAAGGTAAATAATAGTCACTTACTGTAATTTTATGTTTTACACTGATAAACTAAAGCAAAAGTAGAATGTATTTTGCCATTATGTCCTCTGAGAAAATCTGTCTCAAAATCTTTGGAAAGTTTATGTTTCACTGTATTTGGTTTAAAAAAATGCAACTTTTTCATTGTTGTTGTACAAACTGCTCAGTGACACCTGTTATTGCTATGCACATGAAAATTATGGCACTGTCGGGGTGAAAAAAATAAAATAAAATGTGCTTTTATGGATAACTTATAAATGGGATAACATGTACTTTGAACTTTTAGTTGTGTTTTTCCATTCATAACTACCACCAAGAGCATTTTCCATCTGAGTCAATCATTCCAAGCAGGAGGTAATATTGTAATGACTAATTGCTAACATCAGGAATTGTAATATGAAAATGTATTTCTGTCATGTAAGCACAAAAAAAGGGAAAGTGGCAACTTCACTTTGTCGACAACAATACATCGCTGGCGTCAGGCCGAAAACTTGTACCTCCAAAATCAACAAATACCATGTTGCATCAAACATGAACACGACATCAAAAACAGCTAGCCAGTTTTCATGATTCACACATTTTTGCTTTTATAATAATAATAATAATAATAATAATAATAATAATAATAGTAATAATAATAATATATTCCCACATAGTCATTAAACAAGATAAACAAATACTAGCAATAGACCGATGTTTTTTTTTTTTTTTTCCACCCCAAGGCCGATACCAACACCCTAATAGTCAAGGAGGTCAATAACCAATACTTGGAGCTGATATTCCTTTTCACTAGAAGGGAAAATATCTATCCATCCATCCATCCATTTTCTTGACCGCTTATTCCTCACAAGGGTCGCGGGGGCTGCTGGCGCCTATCTCAGCTGGCTCTGGGCAGTAGGCGGGGGACACCCTGGACTGGTTGCCAACCAATCGCAGGGCACACAGAGACGAACAACCATCCACACTCACACGCACACCTAGGGACAATTCAGAGCACTCAATTAACCTGCCATGCATGTCTTTGGAATGTGGGAGGAGACCGGAGTACCCGGAGAAGACCCACGCGGGCACGGGGAGAACATGCAAACTCCACCCAGGAAGGTCCGAGCCTGGACTCGAACCTGAGACCTCAGAACTGGGAAGCGGACGTGCTAACCACTCGACTACCGTGCCGCCAGGGAAAATATTGGCATCAAAATTTTATAAAATACAAATTCCAACTCTTAAGTTTGTTGAAATGTTTTTAAATATATGTTTATTGAAAAATTTTTCACATTTGCAAAATGTTGTTTATTTATTTTTAATTAACTTTAGACAATATAGTTGTTTTAAAATTCTAACAACAAAAGTTCAAGGAGTTCCCAGGGTCATCTGTATGTCTTAAAAATATCTGAAAATGCAAAATGTTCACTTATCTTGGTTTTAATTTCAAACAAAAACAAAAGTTGCAGAGATTTCCCAGGGGCAGCATCATCTCTTATAAAGTCAGCTGAAAATGTAAATAATTAGTTTCCTGAAGTTTTAAATTGATCTATTATTTCCCATCATCTTAAAAAATGCTGAATATCAGCGCAGATTATTGGCCAGGCCGATATGCGGTCCATGCCTATACTACAATAGAAGCAACTGCCAAGATGATGCAACACACTTTATCACTACAATTGCAATGGCTAGCAGCCATCATAATGTTGACCACAAGTGAACTCGATAGAGCTCATGAGATTGTGGAGGTGTACCTAATGAAGTGGCCACTGAGAGCAGCCTCTCAGCCAAGCAAGCAAAGCAAAGCAAACAGCGTGTACTTTGAATCTCCACTCCTGCAAGGCTTTGGCCTTAAAAACTGAGAAGTTGTGTTGAATACCAATCATTCCGAAACAATGCCAGGCCTCATTTTATATTCCCTAAACACATGTGAGTCACAAGATTGCCTCTTTCAATCCAACTCTCCGTGGACTTGCTCACAGTTTGTTCTTGAAGCTGAACTTTGCATTTTCATAAGAGGCGTTTATACATTTTTCACTTGGGGTTGATCATCCTCTATCTATGAAACAAGAATAAACAGTTGGCAAAACATATTATTTGCGCTATGATTATTAGAATTGAATAAAATTTGAGCCTGAATATTGTTAAGTAAAATCTGTATATGGGGTTGCTCGGTTATGGAAAAAATAATAATCACGATTATTTTGGCAATAATTGAAATCACGATTTTTGCAACAATTATTTATGTTAATTAAGCATCTAAAAATATTAAGACCAATTTAAAAAACAGAAACACTATAATTGTGTAAGTTCCTTTTGGACCAATTCGAATTTCTAATAATATTTATTTATTACTTTTATAACTTGAAGTTGGAGTGCAGCTCATGCACTGTACAGTAGTACGATCATTTTATTTATGTAGTTTTTTTTTTGGTACAAAACAAAATGTTTACATGTTTAAAAAATATTAAGACCAATCAAAAAAATAGAAATAATATAATTATGTAAGTTCCTTTAGGACCAAACAGAATTTATAATACTATTTATGTATTTATTTGTTATTTATTTATGTTGGCAAAAACTTTTAGTTGGAGTGCGGCATGTGCACTGTGCAGTAGGACGAGCATTTATTATTTTTTTGGTACAAAACAAGAAAATGTTTAAACGTAAAAAAAACAAATTAAAAATATTATGACAAATACATATCTTTGAAACACTATAATTATGCAAGTTCCTTTGGGATGAAACAAAATTTATTATCCATCCATCCATTTTCTTGACCGCTTATTCCTCACAAGGGTCGCGGGGGGAGCTGGAGCCTATCTCAGCTGACTTTGGGCAGTAGGCAGGGTACACACTGAACTGGTCGCCAGCCAATCGCAGGGCACACAGAGACGAACAACCATCCACACTCACAAGCACATCTAGGGACAATTTGGAGCGCCCAATTAACCTGCCATGCATGTCTTTCGAATGTGGGAGGAGACCGGAGTCCCCGGAGAAGACCCATGCAGGCACGGGGAGAACATGCAAACTCCACCCAGGAAGGCCGGAGCCTAGACTCGAACCCGAGTCCTCCGAACTGGGAGGCGGACGTGCTAACCACTCAACCCAACAAAATTTATTAAATTAGTTAAAATTTAAAAAAAAGGTGCAAATGCTAATTTTTTAATTGTGTAGCGTAATAATTCAAATTGTAATTGAATTTTGATTCATTGCACAGCCCTAATGGGCCGGATATTTGCCGAAAAAAGCCTTGAACTAACGATCTGTTGGCTGATGACAGGACACATTGTGCTAAACAGAGGGTGGTTTTAACTGCGAGGCTGATGTATAGGAGGCACTTTGTGGTTTGTGTGAGTGCCACCAGGTGTGTTTGTGTTGTCTGTGTCGGGCCGCCACTCAATCTGCTAGGCACGTGCAACAGAAAGCACACAAAGTGAAGCACCTCTGGCTCCTCCCACAACTTTTCTTATTGTTGCCGAACAGGGAGAGATAAAATGTTTAAAAGTGGAGGTTATTTTTTTGTTTTCACAATTTCAATTGGCCTCCTTCTGTGCAAGCATCTGTTACAGTAAGCGGCGCTTGATAGTGAAGCTGTCACGCTCAGCTGGTCACTCTTTCAAGTCTCTGTTTCGCTTATTCTCCACTGGTTCCCGCCCCCTCTCAACGCTCCCGCAATTTTGGCTCCTTTGATCAAACGTCGAGGAAAAGCACACTCCGCCAAACACCATGGTTACACGACAAATCACCTTGTGATTGTCATGTGTCGTTTTTGGCACCGATGAACAACGTCCCAGACGAAATGTTTGATGGCCGCGTTATGGTGAACCTGGTCCCCGTTTAACCACCACACTGCAGGTTTTGTGCTCTGGAGTGCATAGAGGGATGGGGGTGTTGGATTTCAAGCAGGACCGCTGGACCAGCTGCGAGGCAGGCAGAGGAGGGAAACAAAGCAAGCTACTGTCCCCAACTTCCAATCCGGGATGGGACAAACTCCACAAAAGACACCAAAGCTACATTCTCGAGAGGGTTCCCATTACAATAGACTCCAAGAGGGGAAAAGGCCTAAAAATGAACAAACGTCGGTCAACACAAGAGGCGAAGAGACTGTGATAAGACAAAATGGGGAGATATTGATAGGTTATCTACAAGATGGCCTTGCTGGTCCTGCCTAAGTCTGCTTCTTTTTTTAGACACATCGAGATGACCTGCCGCTGACTGACAGCTCACGCCTATCAGACAAGTTCTATCTTTTCGGCCAGTCTTCCTTCACCCTTGTTGTTTTAAAAATACATTCAATGATTCAGAGAGTTCGACGCACACTGTTGTTATATTTACGAATGAATAATGGCATCAGACACACGTCCACGGACATCTGAATCCATCTGCTTGCACCTCGATCAAAATCGACCAAAATTATGACACCTGCACCACAACGTAGACCCGCTTTTAGCAGGTCTAAAGTTTAGTCTGCATTCTTCCACCAAATCGTCAGGTCAACCAGGAACGTGTTAAGGAAAACACTCTCGGTCCAATGGAACGACTAGCATGGTGGAGAGCGTTCTGTTAAATTTCCAAACGCGCTAAAAGAGGATTGCACCTGCACAAAAATCAAGATGTGCCCATTTTTATGCCTCAGCACTCGTGCAGTATCTATGGAAAATAGAGCCCTATAAGTTGCTTATTTGGGTTGTCCCGATCCAATTGACGTGATCGGTAGTCAGGGCCGATCATGTGATTTTCAGCTGATCATATTTGCTGAAAAAGATCAGATGGGTAAATTTTCTTTATTTCTAAGGTCAAGGATAACATATTTTGATTTGACAAAATGTGACTAGTGGTATCGGTACTTGTTTTCAATGACTACTCAGAGTTGAGTACACATACTCGTATCGGTCTAATTTTTTTATTTATTTATTTATTTTTTGAACATCCCTAGTTATTGGCTCGGGCCTATGTATTGGCAGATACTCAAAATCAAGTAACATGAACTTGTACTGAGTGCAAATAAATACATAAATAAATAATAATTTAAAAAAAGTGATTGGCCCTATTGCCTATGGTTGTTAAAAGGTTGTTTATGATGTACTCCGCCTCTGGCCAAAAGTCAGCTGGGATATGCTCCAGCTAAACAGGATGAACAGCAGAGAATGGGTGGATGGATGGTTTATTGTTGTTGTACAGTAGTTAGCAGCGGTAACGCAGAAATGGTCCTTATATTTGTATTGTCTTTTTTTTTTTTTTGTATACGGAGAAGAATTATTATATCTATCAATCAATCAATCAATCAATCAATCAATCAATCAATCAATCAATCAATCAATCATTGTACAGGTACCATGTACCTAAAGATGATGTCGTTTAGTGTATTTTAGTTGCCTCAAATGGATTTGCAGTAGTAAAACTGTAGGTGGAGACCAGCAATGATGGTAAGGTAATCTGTCCTAGCAAATGATCACCAATAAAGTTATGTATTAATACATTAGTATTCCTCTGCCAAATGAACTTTGCACATAGTGCTTTTTTTTTTTTTTTTTTTTTTGGTGTTTTTTTTTGGCATTATGATTCATTTCACTGATGAAAGTGGACTTGTCATGGAACAAATTACATTCATAAGTAAACCATTGCTATCCACTAGTATAGACAGTATGCAGTATATCTACAATAGCACTGCAGAGGTTAAAAATATATATTATCTGTATTGCATGGTGGGAATGGAGGAGGACAAATAGGGGTGAGTCTATTTGAGGGTGAGCAGCAAGTCATTTCCCCCTCCACCCCCAGGCAGGGCGCGGCCCTCCCGCTTATTGTCCGGCTGGGGTGGTGAACCTTTAGCAGAATGGAATGTGGCATTGTGGACTCTCGCTCCGGTAGCGACAAAATCACTATCACCAGAAACACACCCACACACTTTTTACACACATGGACACATGCAGGTTTCAAGGCCTGCCTGGGCCGCAGTGGCCTTGGACTCGATGACAGTACAGTGGGACTGTTGTTTGGACTGGCGTCACAAAGACGCATTAGCGACACGCGGCATTATGATTTGAATTGAGAGCAACTGTTTGCATTGACTGTTGCATGCAACCGTTGTTTTGTGAACAGCCCGCTTGCTTTAGATGAGTCACAGTCATTATTTTTCATGATGGTGACATTTGGAAATCTGTCTTCATGTAAACGCTGACAATGAAAAGGCCAGCCTGTCACAATATTTTACTTTATATTTTATTACAACACGTAGATTGTTATTTCAATGTATTTGAGTAATATTTGATGTAATAAAATTATATAAAATTACTATTTTTCAAACCTTAGTCTATGTCAAAGCAAAAATGCCAAATTAAAAGTTTTAAAGTGATTCAACTCTAATCTTCCTGAGGTCAAAGGTTATATGTCAATTTCAACAGCTGATCAACTGCACTAAACCCCAAATGAGTTTTCTCAGTTCTCTTGCAATGAGTCATTTAGTTGTTGTGTGTTGCTGTTGGCAACAAAGCATATCGTACCTACTTCACAGAAGGAAGCGGGCTCTTACAGGCTAATGAAATATTAAATATTGCATGTGAATGTGACTTGGGTCAGCTAACCACATATTTGTACCCTCATCTTTGACTCAGACCTCTTTGTGACACTGCACACAACTTTGTTGGATGGCCACCAAAGTCATGCCACTTAAACGCTTTATATGACAAATTCACTTCCAAAATGGTGTCTTCTCCACATCATATTTAATTTTAATGATGTATCACATTATAAAAAAAAAATCAAAATATAATTTACTTTATTTTATTTTATTTTTTAGCTTATAAGATCAGAGATGCATGTGGAGTCCATTTTGAAAACCCACAGTAACCAAATATGGTCCCTTGCTCTATTAAAAGCTATCTTGAGGCTTGATTTAGCTTGCATGTAGGTGAGATGGCAATAGCTGCATCAAGTTTTGTGGAGATAAGATTTATTTTGTCTTCTTTGCTTTCTGTTATTTTTGTGGTGGGCAGCCCAATGACGTATGTGGTTAGCATGTCTGCCGCACAGTCAAAAGCAAGGATCAGAGTTTGTTCTCCCTTTTTTTTCTAGGGCTTTTCTGACAACAAGCATGTTTCATTCATACCTTGAATGTGAGCGTGATTGACGAGCGACCAGTAGAATTTAAAATCCACTGTAGCTGCCAGTAGAGTCAGCTTTAAAATTAAATACATTTAGTTTAATTACGTCATAAAAATAAAGATTTATTTTATGCATTTGTAAGAATTTTGTTGTTTTAAGGGTTTGTTTTAAAATGGAACCAGTGCTCGTCATGTGAGTGTTGTATGTAATGACTGATACATTACTATGTCACTCCTGGTAAGATGATGGAAAGCTAGCCTGAAGAGCTGCTGTTGGTAGCTATTGGAAGAAGCTGTTTACTCCTCTCTAGTACATGCAGGCCAATGAGGTAACATATTTGCAAGCATTTGCACGCTTTGTGTTAGTATTACGATGTCTTTTGGAAGTAGTATACTACTGTTAGCATGCTAGCGCTATTCCGTTAGCCATGCTATCATCGTTAGCATGTTAGCAGGCTTAGTTAGGGGATGTTTACAGGCCTATATGGCAAATGGAAGTTATATTTTGAATGTGTATATCTTTGTGTTTTCTCTGTGAGAATTATTTTGTCTTATTTAGCTCTTTAAAATTGTGTTTTCTATATTTTGTACAGTTCTCACGGCATGCTTAACCGCAATGACTTGTGGACTCATAATTTTTGACTGGAGGGGCGTAACATCCACAAACCATATCATTCTAATCTACAAAATCATTCATATATTTGTCATTACAAAAACTTTTTCAACTAGCAAGTAAGGAAAAAAAAATTGAAAAATGGGCATTGATTCGACGCATCCATAATCGGTATTGAAGAGCAACAATCTCAATCATAACTGAATGAAATTTTAACAGAATATAGCAACACCAAAATTGCGTGCAATGCTTTTTCTTTCCATACAAAGCATTATATGACATGCTTGAAATGGCACTTTCTTATAAATAATGCAGGTCGCTGCATATTCAGTGCCATAACATACTACTGCAGACTTATCATATGGACCATTTCCTTTGAAAGCCAACAATCAACAATTCGAGACGGGAAGGGTGACTCCTCAATGTTATCACACGCACGTAAAGTCAACAAAACGTACAGTATATGTGCAACCATGTGAACACGAGCCCTTTTGACCACACACGCACAAGACAGGCAGCACTGAGTGAATCACGAAGTATATTGGATCGACCCTGTACATCAATGTCACGCAATAGTGAACAAAACCTGCGTGAGTAATACAAAAAACTATCAGCTGGAATTTCTGTTTACTTTGAACCTTGACTAATATTTAACTCGTCTATATCTGCATCTGTTACCTTTTATTGTTTTATATGTTTTGTGTGATTACAGTTGCTGCGTTATCTCAGCCACAAAATCAGTATCAGCAAAATGCTCTGAGGTTTCAATTGTGCAGTTCTTTGCACATATGTAATAGAAGGAAAAACTTGGCTAGTTACGTCTACTTTTGAACAGATATTGTGACGAACGATGGGCAACTGAGTGCAAGAGTTTGCTGTGCGAAGAAGATTATTACACCTCTTATAGGAAGTTGAGTTACAGTATATCCATACCGACCTCCGCATACTGTAACTTGTGTGTAGAAGGACAATCAAGAAGACAAGGTAACCTTCCACCGATAACAATGACAGGAAACCAGTGCAAATGTTCTGTGGTCTTTGCACGGTAGAGACTCCCGGATAGTAAATGCTCGACAAAAGCTTATTAGCCGCTGATAATCTCCACTCACTGTCAAATGAACATCAAAAATTGCCCATAATTATTCTCAAATCTCATCTGGGTCTTCCCCAAGGAATTCCATCAGAAGCTGCAATTTAGGAGCGAAAAAGGTAAAATCTGACAAGAAGCTTATGGAATTGAGATTCAGACACAAAGGTCGTGCAGTGCACTCTATACTTAAATATCACATTTGCATTGCATAATGGCCACTTAGAGTATTGACATTATTATTTCAACAAACAACAAACTATTACAAGTCCCTCTCTCACCACTAAAGACTACAATGTTTTTTTGTTGTTGTTTTTTTTGGTGGTGGTGGGGGGGTATGAATTACCTATTGGTTAATTGGCTACTGTATCTCTGTACACATACCGGTACTCATAAAAATGCTATATACGATTCAATTCTGTACCTCCCAAGTGTGCCGTGTGCAGTTTGGTAGTTAGCGAACACGTCTACAAAAAGACTGAATGTGTGTTTTCTTTAAGCTGTTTCTTGACACTCACAGTTGTACGACGACGTATTAGGGCCAGGTATAAATATTTATATATTTTTAGAGGGGTGATAATATTCTGAGAAAAAAAAATGCACACATTTTTGAGAAAAAAACTCTCAAATATATTTGCGACATTACAAAGTGGCAAATTTACTTTGAAATTTCGGAGAAAAAGCTAACAGATATATGGCAGTATAAAGTTACACATTTGCAAGAAAAAACTCACAAATTGAGGAAACAAACTCACGAGTTTGTGACATTATAAAGTGGAAAATTTGCATGAAAAAACCTTGTAAATTTCCGAGAAAATACATTTGCAGATTTGCGAGAAAAACTTCAGAAACTTATGAGAAATACACAGCATACTCTGACATTTGTGCCAATATTTTATGATCGGGTTTTCAAAAAAGGAGATAATAATTGCTTTATCAGAGATAAACCATATCATATTAAGCATTCACACTTTGAAGCGTTGGATACAAGATGCTAAATTAATGTGTCGAATCAGCTGTTCTCAGTCATTCACTTGCATTTACCTAAAGTATGCTAGCATCTGATTGGTTAGTGTTAGTCAGCTGATTGGCAGTTAGGAAGTGTTCTCGCTGCAGCTTCCCATGTGTAACGAGAGTAAAGTTTAGTTTTCATGGTGCCTTTTCATTTTATAAAGATTGTTCCATTAACCACCAACGAATCTTCCTGTTATATAGCTTCTACGCTACATCTCACAAGATTCTGAGTTTTTTTCTTGCAAACTGCAAATTTATTTCTCATGAATTTATGACATTTTTTTCCATCCATCCATTATCAACCGTTTCGGGGTCAGGTCGCGGGGTCAGCAGGGAAGCCCAGACTTCCCTCTCCCCAGCCACTTCAACCAGATCCTGCGGTGGGATCCCAAGCCGTTCCCAGGACAGCCGAGAGACGTAGTCTCTCCAGCGTGCGCTGGGTCATCACCACATCCGCATTATACGCTGAAAATATTTCGTGCTCAAACGAAAGCAAAAAATAAAAAATAAAATACTTTGCTGCCATGGAATTTTTGTATTGTTGGTAGTAGGTGTGTGAATTGCTTAGTACCTCTCTATTTGAACCCATATCACCATTCATAGGTCAGAATTCGATTCGATACCAATTAATCCTGATACAAATCTACAAGTCAACTTTTGCATTTTTTTTTTCCCCCAGCCATTTACTACCGCTTATCTGGGGTTTGGTCGCAAGGGCAGCAGCTTTCGGAGGGAAGCCCAGACTTCCCTTTCCCCAGCCACTTCAACCAGCTACTCCGGTGGGATCCCAAGCTCCAAGCTGTTCCCAGGCCAGCCAAGAGACATAGTCGCTCCAGCGTGTCCTGGGTCGTCCCCGGGGCATCCCACCGGTGGAACATGCCTGGAACAGCTCTCCAGGGAGGCGTCCAGGAGGCAACTGAACCAGATGCCCAAGCCACCTCAACTGGTTCCTCTGAATGGGAAGGAGTAGCGGCTCGACTCTGTGTCAATCCCGGATGACCAAGCCGCTTACCCTATCTCTAAGGGGCGGAGGCCGGACACCCTGCGGAGGAAACTCATTTCGGCTGCTTATATCTGGGATCTTGTTCACAGCTCGTGACCATAGGTGAAGGTAGGAACGTAGATCGACTGGTCAATCGAGAGCTTTGCCTTTTGACTCATCTCCTTCTTCACCACAACGGACCAATATAGAGTCTGCATCACTGCAGATGCCGCACCAATCCACCTGTCGTTCTCCCGCTCCATCCTGCCCTCACTCGTGAACAAGGGTGGGGTATGAGTCTTTTTTTTTTTTTTCTCGCAAATTTGCCACTTTATAATGTCGCAAATCTGCAAGTTTATTTCTCATAATCTGTGAGATTTTTTTTCTCTGAATATTACACCACCTCTAAAATATATATATGTGGCGCTAATACGTCATTGTACGGTTGAAGTTAACCGTGAACTAACACAAAATAAAGAGAATCACACACATTGTCTTGCAAAGCGCAATAGTCTCACATTATTTTTGTTTGACAACAGCTTTTATATAACTAAACGCGTGCAGGTGCTATTATCTATTTAAAAAGACATTTGTTTCTCCAATCAATACAACGGTACAATGACTTTCTTATGCACTGCTGGGTTATGTTGTTTGACTACACACTGCTTGTTCCCATGTTTACTCTTGACGCATTTGCATTTGACCTAATAGTACAATTCACTTTGGCCTGCAGTCCACAGGTGCTGGAACAAGCATTGCTGGATTTTCACGGCAACTTTCTGCTATTTTGACGGTTGTAGGGAGCACGCGCACAAAGAGACTTTTGGGACCAAACTCGAGTCTAAATTGAACTCAAGGGACTTTCGTGTCTCCATGTTGTGTGTTTCTACTACAGTTCTATATCCCGGGATTTTCTCCCAACATCCTGTGCAGCATTCCTTTTGCCCAAACCCTGCGCTCCAGTCAGGATGACACACACAAGCACACACTGCCGGATTAGCCACACTGACAAGCACGCCCGTCTGGTCTGATCTTTGAAGCAACACAAAAGAGGGTTCGAAGAGAAACTCCCTCTCCCGGAAGCCGGAGAGAATCTTATAAGGTTGCCGTGGTTACGCAAACGCTCTCGCGCTGCGTGAGGTGTGTCTTTAAATGTAAAGATGAACGTATTAGGTGAGAGTGACACAGCACCTGAAAAATGAAGGTCACAACATGGAGAGGTGAACCAGCCGACAAAATAAAAGAGGCTCCGTCGTCATCATCAAACAAAGCGCAAAAATACACAGTAGGTTCCAAAGGTCATTTTGCTGCTTGCTTACCAGGTACTAAAGCTATTGGCACTCTCCACTGGCGAGCGCTAACAATTAGCAGTACTGTGTTGCCTTTCTCAGTTACAACTAAAGATCCAATAACGCATCAGTTCATCTCCATTTCTTTCTCTTTCTTTCTTTCTTTCTTTCTTTCTTTCTTTCTTTCTTTTAAATGAACTTAATTTAACTGAATTTATTTTTTCTATTATTATTTAAATTTTTGCATAGTTTAATTTTGGAGAAATAACCAGTTGACATTTGGACAAACACAGCAATCAACATTTAATCAAAACAGAACAAACAGGCCGAAAGTGTATGTACAGTAAAAGTTATTTACTTCTGCTTCCCAACAACTAATTCTGTTCTCTTTTTGCGCGTGTGATTCAGATTATAATCAGGGGCTAGAGAGAAGTAGTAAATTATGCAAATTTCCTTACAAAAAAAATCACAATTGTGATGTGCAATTGTTGCAGTTAATGCCTACCGTAAATCATAAAATACTTGTTGCTTTCCTCTTCAAAATCGATCATGCTTAATAATGAGTTTCACCGCAACCACACCTTTTTTTTTTTTTTTTAATAATTAACAAAAAAATATCCGAGGGATGGCTCACCCTCACTTTTAAAGAAATTGCTTGTGCTTTGCCACATTTTGCTGCTGGCTGTGGACATGTTGGCCCTTCATCACATATCACCACTGATGAAAGCGAGCAGGGGGGCTCAGACAGACAAACAGACGCAAACAGCCTCGGGGGTAAACAACCAGAATGCAGTGGAAGACAGATGTTCCGCAGTGGATGGAGACGCTTCTCGTCTAGTGCTTTTTAAATGAACCCCGATGGTGCGTTCATGGCCTCTCACACGAACAAGCGTGGGAACAAGATAAACAAGTGGCCACTGTGGAGGGAGAATGTGCCCATACAAACAATGATTCAAAGTCTCCAAAAATTTAATTTAGCGTGATTTAACAAGATTAGGTGGACAATGAGTGTGTCCTGCTCTTGTGGTTTGTTTTTCATTGTAAAATGTTTGTCTTGGATAAATAAAAATATTCGTCTACCCAGTGGTGTCGTCATAAGGATCAGTCTGGTTATTGGCAGGGCACAGTGATAAAGTGACTTTTGTTCAAGATGTGAATTAAAGACAGATGCAGAGCAAAAGCCATCATTCTAAAATATATGCGAAGAGGATGTCGATGGGCCCCTGTTGTGTTTTGGTGATCTGAACCACGTTGTTTGTCCTATCTCAGCACCCACAGCAAATGTCCAGCCAGTTTGCCCACGGCCAAGAGCTGCATGTGGGCGCAGCTCACTACGTTACTGACACAGAGGAGCTATTCTTCACGTCGCTCTTAATCTCATTTGCAGGGTTCACTCCAAATGTCACCTGAGACTTTCCACCTCAAGTTTGCCAGCTTCTGTGTTTCATGTACACACACCAGCCACAACACGTGCACTTGATGACGAATAACAAATTCACATAACAATGCTCAGTTTACAATCATTCAGCAATATCGTTATAATTGTGTTTTGAGATAACATGAAATTGCCCTGATGCATGTTGACTGGTAAAATTTGTTGATGGGCTTTATACATCATTTTAAGGCGGTTAAACTCCATCAATTCATTACGTTTTAAAGTTTTTAGTTGTATAAATACTGGATTAGTGTGATCTCTGCATCCACATCCGAAAATGACACGAATAGCATCTTTCTGTAGAAGAAAGATGGATTCGGTGTAGGTTTTGCCAGCACACCCCCACACCTCAATGTAATAGGTCAGGTATGGAACAATAAATGAATTATATAACAATAACAATACAGTGCATTCTTGTTCAATAATTATTTAACCTTGTGTAGCACAGTTACTGTTTGAGATGTGACATATTCTATTTGCGCTTTCCATGTTAAATGTTCAGTAATAATAATACCTAGAAACTTTATTTAATTAGTCCTTTCTATTTCTATATCTTGCACAGTCGGTGTTGCTTCAACATCTATATTTCTACAGCTGAAAATCATAAATCTGGTTTTACTCATATTCTGTTGGCGTTGAACCACTTCATAATATTCTTAATTCTTTCTCTATTACTTGTAATACATTATATGTATTTTTCCCGGCTTAAAATAAAGTGGTGTCGTCTGCAAACAAAATACATTTTAACAATTTCCAAACAATATCATTCACATAAAGAAGAAAAAGTACTGGCCCCAGAATTGATCCCTGGGGCACCTCACAAGTTACATAACTGTGTTTTGATTGTCTAGTGTCTACTATTGAATTCAAAATATTGTTTTCTGTTTGTAAGTAAATGGTAACCCATTGATGTGCAACACCTCTTTTACCATATTTAAATAATTTATGCAATAATATTTCATGATCTAAAGTGTCAAATGCCTTTTGGAAATGCACAAAGACACTTGCTAAAACATGTATTTTTATCCATGGATGTGCAAATTTCGTCACTTAACTGCATTAATGTAATGTTGGTTGAGTGATTGGCGCGAAACCCATATTGATCTGAATTTATTGAATCTCGTCGCATTCAATTTTTCCAATATTTTAGAAAACTGTGAGAGTATAGATATGGGTCTATAATTAAAAAAAAAAACACACACATTCTTATTTCCTTTTTTGAAGAGTGGGACTACGATTATTATTTTTCATTTGTTCTGGGAAAACTCCTGTTATAAATGATAAGTTGCAAATGTACGTGAAAAAGTATAATTAAGTCTATGATTTGCTTTATCAGTGACACATTCATGTCTGTGTCATTGTTTGATTTTTTACTAGCAAAATTTTGAACTATGTTCAAAATTTCAGTAGCTTGTACGGCCTCAAGAAAAATACTGTTAACATTGCTTGTTTTTTCCGTTAGGGATATTTTGTGATCATCTTGGGGCAATATTCACAAAGTAGTCATTGAATTTGTTTGCAATTTCCTCTTTATCATGAATTACGAAATGGTCCTAAATAAAATAATTTCAAGAGTTTGGCATTATCTCGCCTTTGTTCAAGACTTTATTTATTATCCCCCAAGTTGTTTTGTCCTACATTTACTTTTCTCTAATAATTTGGTGAAGTAATCAATTTTTTTTTGTCTTCTTAGGATAATACAAGTTTACTTTTGTATTTTTTATACCTAGACTCTGCATCTTGTTGTATGTTTGAAAAACTTTCTGTATAGATTTATTTTATAATTAATTATCTAATTTTATAATAATAATAATAATAATAATAATAATAATATGTTCAATTAATTGATTTCTACAATGATTCAGAATTCCATGAATACAATATGATGACATCTATCACACATATCTACAGAACTCTGAATCTGTTACACCTCCTGTGCCACAACTTAGACCTGCTTCCAACTAGTCTAAAGTGTAGTCTACTTTCAGCCACCAAATTGTTAGGTGTGTTAGGAGCTTGTAAAAGAAAATGCAGTCTACAAAATTCCACATTAAGTTCAGCTTGCACTGGCACAAAAATCCTGATGCGCCACTTTTTACGCCCGATTGCAAGCACACTGTCCATGAAAATATACCCCAATGACTTTGAATAGCTTGGTTAGCCTAGTTAGCATTAGGGTGCTCCAGATTCCTCCCACATTCCAAAAACTACATGTTAGATTCACTGAAGGTACAATAGGTGTGATGTGTGCCCTGACTGACTGGCAACAAGCCAGTAGTTTGTTGTAGTTTGGAGTTTGGTGCAGTGTGAGCCCACCCTCGACCGTAAATAGAATAAACTGTTTAGAAAATGATTGGATATTAGAAGAATATGCAGCTTTGGGAAGACTACATTTTTTAGTTATCCACACTCGACTACAGTATTTTTTTGTCTGGCAACTTTTACTTCCACTCCTGACAATTGAAAACAGATATGTACTTTCTACTCCTTACTAGAATTATTCTTGATGTACAGTATATTCATTGAGTCTTGTACCAGGGTGAAACCCACCAGTTTCTGGTGTTAAACAAATTATGTCTAATCTGAAATAAATAAATAAATAAATACATACATACATACATAAATAAATAAATAAAAATGTAAGTGTATTTTCTTCATTTTTTTTTATCATTAGCTATTTTAGCTTTTTTTTATTACTCAATTCACAATGTTATCAAAGCACCATGCAACGTTGCTAATTTAATATATAGGCTACTAAATATATGTTCTTCTATCTCTTTGTAGCACTATGTAGGTAATCTAAGTTAATAAAAGATGTGCAGAAAAGTTTAACCCCCCACCCCCCCCATGTGGCAATTTATTAAAAACAGTTATTGGATATAACTGATAGTCAAATTACAATTTTAATATTGTATTTAAATACATTTCAGAGCGTCTACTTTTGCCACCATTTGGGCTCTGTCATAGTGTAATGTCAGACTCCATTCTTGTTGATTTCATGATAGTGCACGTGTCGTGTACCTGATGAAGTTCCTGAATCGTCTCACCTTGTCTGAATCGACGCTCAGCTTCCTTTCGACGTCCGCGTGAATCTCTCCGTTACTGTCCGGTACGGGTGTGCTCCCCCTGGACCCCCCGCTTCGCTCCTCCTCCGCCTGGGCTCGCCGCTCATCTCCATTTTCTGACCCCTTGTCCTCCTCCTCCTCTTCCCGGCGCTTCTCAGCTTCCTCTTCATCCTCGAAGGGTAACGGGACCCCGTCGTAGACGTACTCTTTCAGACATTTGATGTTGTGCTTCTTCAGCAGCTGCTCCGTGTCCGGGTCCAGCACGATGAGCTCCAGCCGGCCCGAAGTGGCTCTTATCCGGCCCACGACTTGCTGGTGGCTCTCGTTCTCCACGTCCTCCCCGTTGACGAACACCAGGCGGTCCCCGGCGCGGAGCCCCGACGATTCAGCCGGGCTGTCGGGCTCCACCAGCCGTATGAACTGGCCGGTCTTCCCCTTCTCCCCGTGGAGGTGGAAGCCGTAGCCGTTGTCGCCTTTATCCAGCGTGCAAAGCCGGGGCCGTAGGTACTGGCTTTTACTCGGCATGGTCGGCTGCTTCTCTCGGCCGCGGCTTAACCTGTTGCTCGATACCGGTGGAAAAGACTCGAAGAGCGACCCGGAGGGATGCTGCTGCTGCTTCTTCTGAGTGGGGAGCGTCAAACGAAGAAGTGCGAGCCCTTCGAACAAATGGCGCTTTTTACTTTCACCGAATAACGGGTTCAAAGTCCGACAGGGGTTGGGTCCTCTGCGTGACCCGCTTGCGGCGTGGAGCGAAGGTCCCGGTCCGAAAACTCCGTCAGCAGACTCTCCACGACCCAAGTAGAAAGTCCACTCAGGAAGAGGGAGGTGCGTTCACGGACCAGCCCAGCTGGCCGCTTCATGCAAAGCAGTCGCAAAGCTATGGGAAACGGGTCAACCGTTTTTTCATTAGGTGCGCTTGCACAACAAAACTGAATCCAATACAAAAGCTAATGATGCGAATATTGCTCGGTTTCGCTTTGTTTAGTGTTGTTTTACAATGCTGGCATGAGGCAACTTTAACACTCTGTGTGATGCGCTGTGAGATAGATAGATACATAGATAGATAGATAGATAAGATAGATAGGTAGATAAAATGTGTACAGCTCTAAACTCCTAAAAAAAATATCTAGCCTATTGTATATATCTTCTATATAGTGAGCTGATAAGGGGACAAAGACAAGCATACTAACCTCCAACAGAGACCTGTAAAGCAGTTGGAAAAGCACTGATAAGTAGGTGTGCTCAAAGCTGTGCAGCTCCTGGCTCAGCTCATTAGAGGTAAAGGATTGTAAAGTCCATGCAAGCTGATGCACACTGACTCATACAGTTAGATGTGAGATGAGGAGGAGGAAGAGGAGGTGTGAAAAGGTTGGTACAGTGAATCACAGATGTGCTCCATGTTTACGATTAACTCCGCCACATACTTTTCTTCATACAACCCGAGTATAGAATCAATGTCAACATCGCAATTAAGACATCGTGTGAAGATATGGAAAGAATAAAGCGTCACTACGGTGGCCTGTAAATGCTCAACATTTACTTTTAGGTTGCACAAAATAAACAGGCTCACTGCTGCCACACTGTGGCTCATTGACCTCAGCACAACCTGACTCCCACAGCTTTCCCTCAAAATACCGTACCAACACACGCACGAACACTGGTATAAAACACCACATACATTACAAAATATACTTTATATATATAATATGATAACAAAGCACTTTTTCATGGCACTTTGTGATCAACGTGACACCTCCAAGAAAGAACAAATGTGACAAGCAAACATTGAAAATGAACATTGTACAAATTAAGACACTACAGTGCATGGAACAAATACATCTTCTGTACAGTCTCCACAACAACATCAATTGTTAAAAGAGACACGGTTACGTTTCAGAGTTTTTGTGAAATAAGAATGTACATGTTTTGGGGAGTCCCTAAGCATGGCAGGAAATAATCTCTGACGCAACAGTGGAAAGATCCTGCAGCAAATCATTGAATGAAGTTCAAGCATGGCCTTCAAGTGGACGTCTGGACACGCACACACAATGGGCAGGAGCCCTCCAACATTGATTTTATTCTAACAACATTACACGTGAATATGTAGCTACAGTGCGACTGTGTATGAACACTCAGTGAGGATAAAGACTAAGGCCAAAACGGGATTCAGTTCACAGCCTCTGAAAAGTGACATGAAAACAAAGTCATTTATATTCCCTATCAACAGTCATATTGATTGTTCATATAAAACTTATCGAAGCGAGCGGCGAACATACTCCTCATTTCCCTGCAGACATATTTTGTAAATCCTGGCGTTTTTGTTTTTTTTTTATTTGTTTTTTTCCACAACTGTCACCACAAAGACCACAACACATTTCTACAGAGTGATATTCACATTTTCGATAAGGGATGGCAATCGGATTCACTGTCATTCACTTGACTGGAGAAGAGGAGCTCACTTCTTAGGATTAGTGCCGGGATTGGCTTTACTTATCCCCCAGCCACCCCCTACCTCCCTCTGTCTTGATCCCCTTCTGTGTGTGTATGTGTGTTAAGTGTATGTGTCTGTCTCCCGGCACAGTGGCGGGTTTAGCTACACAAGGCTGCAGCAACCGGTCTTGTGCTTCTGAGATTCGATGTAGTCGTGGATCTGGAACTTGGGCTCGTGAGGCTGATGGGTGGTTCTGTGCTTCAGCTCCCTGGTAGAAAGAGAACGAGAGTGTGAAAGAGAGGAAGTCAGATATTGAGGGGGTGGATGAGAGTAGTGGGATGGAGCAAATCAAGTACATAAGGAAGGTTAAGAAATAGGGGGGGAAAAAAGTGCATGTGAGAGAGGATTAGAACAAGAGCTGTTTTCACTATCTCACGCATTTCGCACTCATCAGTTGCAGCATCATTATCCTTACATAATATAATACAGAGGGTCAGACTTCACCACATCCGAGTTATGGTTGCCCTCAGAGAGACAATTGTAATGAATCTGGATAGGGTCGTCATCAATAACAACATTAGACATCAATAATGGCTCCTGCAATCGATTCTTATTTGTTTTTATCGACAAAGAAACGGATGCCTTCCTTGTTTCTGTGTGCTTGCTATTTTGAAAATAAAATGTCAACATTCACAACCACTGCCAAAGCGTATTTACTTCGAGATGAGCATTCTTCTGTTTCTAAATAAATCCGTCATTTAACGTCGGAGTTACTACGACGGCGTATTAGGGCCACATATAATTATATATTTTTAGAGGGTGGGGGGCAATATTCAGAGAAAAACAACAACAAAAAAATGTAACTTTGTGACTTTATAAAGTGGCAAGTTGTTATTTGTTGATTTATGGCCACTAACTTTATTAAATGTTGGTTCTCGGAGGGAAAATGGTTTTAACAGGAGTATAGCCGGCGTTGTCAAACCTGGTTTTCATTTTAAGGCTCATTTTTGGGGAAAGGGAGCTGGGTTGGGGGTGCCCTGCCACAAAAGGGAAAAAAATATATACAAAGGAAAAATATTTTTTGCCCCCAAAACAACATTGCCAATGCCATGGTAACCACATATATCTTTGGAACGATTTCTTCAATATATATATATATATATATATATATATATATATATCATACTTAAAAAAGAAAAAAGAAAAAAATGTGCTTTTGTACATTACAGCAATGCACATACCTAAAATCTTTAATAACACTTAATATTGAGGCACTTACTTGCTAATGCAAGCACACTTTGAGTTCCTCCACATATTGACTTGGTTCACAAGTATAATGCCTTCCCCTCCATCTGACCATTAGCGTGGATTTAAAACATAGAAGGGCCAAAATATGCCATATAAAATAAACTGCACTAAAAAACTAGCCACCAGAGGGTGCTAGAACTATACAAATGGAAATCAACCTAACTTTTTAACAGATGTGCTACTTTTAATATCGTGACATGACGACGACATAATGTGTGTAGTTTTAATATCGCGATATTGCCGTTATCGTTACATCCCTATTGTGAAATAATTTCTTGCATGTTTCCATTTTTGTCCTTTCAAAGTTCACAGGGTTTTGCACTTAAGATAACTTCCATTAGGGCTGGGCAATAAATCTAATTAATTCGATACATCACCATTTAAAAAAAAAATAATCGAATCGTTGAAAATTTGCTAAATCATGAAATCGAATTTTGTCTTCTGGATGATTAAAAGCTGTTGTTCTTATGTTCCGTTACATCTAAAAGCTTTTATATGTTGTAATTTTACACAAGGGGTAGAATGCTGGATGGGTGGTTTACAAGACATGTTTACAATAGCTACCAATACTTAATTGTGGCATCTAAGCACAAACTATGAATGTTAAATGTATGTTAAAACTGATCTAGAATCAGTATACGTTACTGGTGTCTGAACATTTTGCACAGGAATTATTTGAATAAATGAAACCTTTAAATAAATGTTTGTTGGATTTATTAGATTAAAATCGGAGTCGTCCTGAATGACTGCAAAAATCGAGATTTTATTTTTTGGCCATATCGCCCAGCCCTAACTTCCATTCAAAAATTCAACTTTTGTGAGTCACAGTCGCAGTACATTTGCCTCTATCTCTGAGAAGGCAAGTGAAAAAGCTCAAGCACTCATATATGCTGACAGCGCTAACCTAAGACACAATAAATATCTTGTAATTCATAAGGTCTCAATTGTTGCCTAAGCTTGAAGCCCGGAAGAACTGCATTATTTTGTGAATGTCACACGTGATGGGAGAACAGCCCAGCTACTGTTGTGTAGAGTGAGTTAGATGAAGCTACCGGCAAGTGTAATAAGAATGTGCTTTTGATGACTGTATTTTGTTACCATTTGTTTAATTAAAGCGATTGGAAGGGCGCCGGCAGCTGTTTCCATCCTCTATCAAAAGCTCACGGCTGCAAACTGAACATGTTATTTTAGAATTTCGAGCCTCTGTCAGTCATGCGCTCTTTGAATTCTAATCTTGCCAATCAGCGTCACTTCTGTCTTCTCTGTCCATAACAATGACAATTTTGCCTACATGTATATTATTATAGTCACTAAAATATGTTTTGGGAATAAAAAGAAAAACATTATCATATTTAAGCAAGAAAGTCCAAAGCCAAAGCGTTTGATATGATAGATAAGCCGCCCCAAGCACAACCATGGATGCTAAAAATATCAGTCCACTTTCTGCTATGGCTAACATCCAATAAAGTTTGAACTTGACTTGCAAAAGATCCATTTTTGTTTTTTTGTGCTACATGAGTGAAACAGAAGCTGGATCCTGTTGTATACTGACACCCTACGATTTCCGTGGTTACCGTGGTCACCATTGAGCATCTGTCACTTCAATGTCGATCAAATGCATTTTCATCACCTCCCTACCAGTTGGGATTTGATCTTCTTGCCAAAACACTAAGCAGCTTTACACTTACTTTGCGATGGCTAGAAAGGCAAGCTCCACGTTGACGCCGGTCTTCGCGCTGGTCTCCATAAATGGCACTCCATACTCCTAAAACAAAAACAAACAAACATTGGAACTTTAAGTTTGAAGAAACAAGCCACACTTGAATGGTGCAGCTTGGTCACGTCTTAAGAAACCAACTAAAGTGGTCCCCCATTACTTCACGGTTCACTCTATCAAAGACTTTTATTTAAGCAAGTAAAAAAAAAAAAAAAAAAAAAAAAAGGTTGACATTTTTCTTCTTTTAATTCTTCTTAGCAAGTCACTGGTGAGCTATTTTTAGAACAGATCCCAGTTACTCATCCCTAAATCTTATGCTGCATTCGAGGATAGTCGGATATATCAGAGTTGGTTTTTCACAGTTCCGACCTGAAAGCGTTTGAGGTGAAAGTAAACAACCAGAATGGCGGATAGTGATAAGTTGTTTTTTTATTTTGGTTCTTAAAACTCATTTTGACCTCCAGCAAACTTACCATGGCACAATTTTGCTTCATTTATTGTTTTTATCTTATTTCATAAGCATTCCATACAGTTAAGTAGTTGACTGTATAATTTCATGCAGGAATATAGCGCCAATACTGTCACGTACGTTGCGTTATGAGAAGTTATGTCGAATATTTATGAATGAAGAAAGCTATCTAGTTTTATACTTATACATTCACGGTCTGTTTCCAAAGGGGTTGCCATTGTAGAGTGACATCACTTGTAGTCCGTCACTGAAGTCGGGGTCCTTCCCCCCCCCGACTTTGCAAGTGGAATTTCTGAGTTCATGGGGGTGTTCCGTACACACTTCCTGGTTTGAACTCGGAAAAGTCAGATTTCCCACCATCCTCGAATGCAGCATTATTATTGACTGCACTGCAGGAACAAGCTAATTGAAGGCAATTAACTTCAATTAGGTTTGTTCACGCAAGTCCGAAGAGCTCATTAGGGTTTATTGAAGGTGTGGGGGCGAGAACCCCCAACTTTTTTAATGACCTCTATTTCGCGGAAAGTCACCTATAGCGCTATCATCTTATCATATAGGGTTATCATCCGCGAAAATTGAGGGAACACTGCATAAGGGAAAATTGTTAAATTTATGTAAAATATATTATAATTTAGATGCTCAGTGGGCTGTATTAAGGAATGAAGCGGACCGTATGTGGCCCACAGGCCATTCTTTGCCCACCCGTGGTTCTATTATTGTTGCATGAGGGATAATCAAGTGTGCTATGGAAAATTATCCAATTTCACTTAATTGGTCAGAAAATTATTTACTGAAAACAATGTATGTTTGTTCAGCTATGCAGCCAGTGACATCGTGACAGGAAGAGCAATTACATGCTTTTCCACTGGATGGCAGAAGGCACATTATTAACCTGCAACCACATTTTATTACGTATTGTAGTGTTCCATGATTTTTTTTATTTTATTTTTTCTAATTTCTAACAGGCACCATCGCGCTCTAGCACAACCTCTGATTCATGATTTTTATTTTATTGTTTTGCTTTTATTTCCATTTATATTTTCGGTGATTTAATTTTCGAATTACATTTTTTTTTAATATCCGTTTTTATTTTTACTTTTACTCACTTATTTGTCATTTATTTATTTGGAATTTTGGTCCTCAATAGGTGTGTCCCAAAACTTTTTCCCACATAGACATATGAAACCTTACCTTAGCCAACTTCTCCCCATCCTCGGTCTTCACTACCCTCTCTGCGGCCAAGTCTGCCTGTAATGTAGCAGAATAAAACCCCAAAGCTGGAGGTCAGAGGTCGTAGATTCACTGAGAAACTGTTGCAGCAATGTCAACCCATGCACACTGCTCATCCTCTTATATGGCAGCCAATTCTTGCCTGGCTGCCAGATAAGAGGATGTTCCCGAGCTCGAGCCCCCGCCGAGTGAAGTGGTGTCACAAACTTCACCTCCGGTGGAGGCCTGATGCCGCCATCCCAGCTGCTCTCACAGAAAATAAGCCTCATTGACATACATAACCCCCTGAGCGCAATCCTCTGCCAACCACCAGAGGGAGCCTTTTGACAGATTGGTTACGATTGTTGCTAGCAGCAAGGAGACTCATTATGGCTAGAGGCATTGTGCAGAAAATGGTTTTGAGCAAGGAGGTTCTTGAAGCAAGGGATTCTCAATTTAGGATGATTTTTTTTTTTTTTTTTTTTAACCGTTTCCATCAGTGAAGGAAATTAAATACTGAGCTTCATTTTTAATGTGATGTCATACATGAGCACTTTTCTGAAGAAGCATGAGGATGGCACATTTATCCTGCTATTTTTTGTGTGTGTGTGTAACACAAAAGTAAAGGAAGGTTTGCTCACCTTGTTGCCGAGCAACATGATGACCACATCCTTCTGGGCATACTCGTGTATTTCATTTAGCCAAGCCTTTCAAAAGAATAAGCAGATAGACACAGTAGTGACGTGCGCTTGGTTTACAAATATCTCAAGACTGCATCGTGCTTGTCCCCCGGGGGCGCGTCCATCAATCAACTGCTGTCAGAGCAAGCCACCGAGGAACACTTTTACTGCTTTTTCGTTATCAAAACTGGCCTGTTTTGATAACATTGTGCTGCTTCCGGTGGAGGAGGAGGGAACGTAAGCTCTCATTGTGTTTTGTCAAGGAGGTTTTTAGGAGCAGGAAGTTTAAAAATCTTACCCTGATGTTGTCAAATGATGGCTTATTGGTGATATCATAAAGCAGAAGTAGTGCTGTGAAATGAAAAGAGAGGCAGCTGTATTGCAATGGTAACACGCACATATATACTTGAAAAGCGCTGCATAACTTAGAAAGGTCGCTCCCACTCACAAACACAGTATGAGGAAGTAAGCTCAACAAGTAAAAGGTTACCTTGGGCATCTCTATAGTAGGCGTGTGTCACGCTTCGGAATCTTTCCTGGCCGGCTGTATCCCAGATCTAAAACAAACCACACAATTACACGTTGACGCAAGCAGAAATGTTGCCACACTGAACAAGTCCAACTGCAAACCACCAATGGAGGTTGTGTTAATTAATTTCGTTCAGGAAAACAAAAAAAATATTTTCATCAACACACATTTTTCACCAGACGAAAAGTAGGCTAGACTAAAACCCTCTTAATACACAATAACTAGGACTAAATGAGTATTTAATTTTCATCGACTCAAGAAGACAAGACAAATGTAGCTCACTTAATATAAAAAAAAAAAAATGGACTAAAATCTATGGACATTTTAGTTCATGAACAAAAGACAAGACGAAAATTAGATGATTTTAGAAAATCTTGTCTCTGCTAATTTGACACACCCTTTCAAATCTACAGCTAGCAAGTGTAACAAGCATAAACACATGGGACAGACAGGACGTGGATTCACGGTTAATGGTGAAAAAAAAAAAAAAAAGAAGAAGTAAATTATAGTTAACGGCTAAAACGTTCCAACAATAATGTTATTCCGACTGCTAATTAATACTAGCTAGCTTACTAGCTCGCAGAAACTGTAATTGTGTGTGTAGTTTTTCATCAAAAAGATGAGAGAACATTTCATATGAAAAAGTTTTAAATTCGAAATGTTCAACATTATCTGCTGAAAAAAATATATTATGGGGTAAAATGACTGTCCTGACTAAAACAGTGACAGTTTCTGTTGACTAAAACCAGATTAATAAAATTATTTTCTTAAACTAAAATGCTAGATTTATAGTCTATTAAAACTTAACTAAAAAAAATAATTGGATGAGGTTGACTAACTTTGATAAAAACTAACAAGCGTGATTGAAACTGGACTAAAACTGGAGACTAAATTTAAACATGTCTGCTAAAATTAACCCTTAACTGGAGGAATGGCTCCAAAATTGTGTGTTGTCCAAATTCAGTAAAGGCCAACTTGTTGACATCAGTCCGCTGAATGAATTATCATTTTTTGTCATCGTCACAGATTAATTCCAAAACACTTGACGCAAAGTCTCAGCTAAGGTAAGAATATTTTCACTGTCATGCTTTTATATTGAGAATGTGTACTAAAAGACAAACAGACGGTGCCAACCACTAGCTGGAGCCAATTGTACTTATAAAAATAAACTTGCTCTTCCCATTCTCTGCTAGACAAATGATGTAAACTGTGTGGGCGTCGAATTCTGCATTAACGGCAGCGTATGACGCAAGACGTGCATGAAGCATGTGAGAGACAAGAGGTCAACCTCCACCAAAGCTACCGCAGAGGTATCGAATTTTGTCACCTCCCACTTCTGTTCAACAAACAGGTTATGAGGAACGACGACTTGGCACCTTTGTGTGAAGAAATCCGGTAAAGTCCCTTCAATTTGTAAACCCTTAACTGATGAGTGTGACATAATCCGTTGGACGTATGGCTGAACGCATGTGCTGCAAAACAGACGAGAGGACAAGGGACACTCGCTCACCTGGAGTTTGACTTTCAGGTTGTCGACATCGACCACTTTATTCTAGGGAGACAAGCGAGAAGAGCCGTGAGACATGCGCCGCGTGCTTAACAGAGCGGAGTGCTGTGAGGAAATGGCACGGAAATGAATGACGCACATTTGAGGGGACGAAAAAAGCACAAAGGCGCAGCGTGTGGCTGAGGAAAAGAGACAACTACAAGTGGCTTGTAAATGTTGCCAGAGACGGTTAATTGTGAAACACGCACGACAACATCAGTCAGTAGGACAATGGGCAGAATATCAAGTGACTCCCACTGTTCATTTCCTGCTAACTCACAGGGCGGCTATCTGATTTCCTGGGCAAAGTTTGGTCGAAAGCAGTTGGGACCACTCCAGCCCCAAAACAAATTAAAATGCAGTTTCCCAGCTCACTCATTAGAATATTTTTTTTTATGGTTGTATTGTTATGGTGATGAACTGCACTACTTGAGTGTTTTGAAAGGGACACTTGACTCATTGAGCCATTTTCATCAGTAAAAAGTTTGCTGAGCAAACCCGGAAAACAGGTGAGCCATGATTGGTCGTTATCTACTTCCTCAGCACAGGTGATATCATCTTCAACTGTGGACAAAATATTTACTTTTTACTGCTGTCTCAATGAGTATCCCTTTAATAAAACGTGCTCTATAGACAGAATTGGTCTGTTTGTTCACAAAATATTTTGAAGAATTCTTTCAAGGGGAAACCTAAGTTCAGCTCTATAATACTAAAAGTAAAATACAACTGATAGCTGAAGGCGAGTCACCGTGACTTAACTTTTAGTGGCCGATTCACAAAATGATACAAATTATTCTCTATAGTAACTTCATATTAGTTATTTGAAGCTAAAAGTATAAGTATTTGTCACGTAGAAAGAAGCACAAAGAAGAGTTGAGATTGAAATGGACAAAAAAAAAAAAAAAAAGTACCGGTAATGATGCAGTTTTTTGTTTGTTTGTAAGTTAGAGTAAAGAAAGACAACTCGTGATTCCTGTCCATTTTGGAAGATAGAAACTAACAATTACAACTATACCCACATATGTTATTTTTTGCAACTACAGTACCCTTTTGTGTTCTTATTTTTCCTTTGGCTTCAGTGCATGTTGTAGTCTTATTTAGCTAAACAAATGAAACACAATGTAAACATTTCAGTATAATGTAGCACTGTACCACCATTCTAACAAGAAGAAAAGTGAATTTAATGTCACATCATAAAACAAGCACTATTGTGAAAGTCTTTTCCGGTCCCATGGCCATCTATTGAAGACATTGTGGTTTGTTAACCTTTCATAACAATAACCTTCCCACCGGAAATCAATTCACAGCTAAGGGAAGTGTGAATATGAATACGTGTGCGAAAAACAACCCGGTTTTGTGGCTAGGCGGGGAGCTCAAGATGTGTTCCGATCTTACAGAGGCAGCAGAATCCACTTGCTGAATACTGTGGCAGAATGGACATGGTTCAACCCTTGCATTAGTTGCCATGGCTTTCTACCCCCCCCCCCCCCAAATTATGATGTGCGAAGAGCCTGCATGCTGAGTAACTGCTACAAGGAAGCATGCCGAAAATAGAGCAGCCATGTTCCAAACTGACACAACAGCACTGCCTGCCTTTTCATGCACAAATAACAACCTCAGCACTCAACTGTTCTCGCTCAGCTTCCTCCATTTTCCAGCAGCTTGAACCCATCTTTCACAGCCATAAGAAGCCCGAAGCAGACTATTCATGATTGTGAATGACACGGTGCGGCGGTCAATGCGTCCTTTTTGTCTTCCTTCCTCACTTTCTTTGTCTGTGGATCCTGAGGACAGGACCTGTTGCTTTTCTTTGAGTGCTGGAAAAAACAAATTGTCCTCAGTGGAGATGATCTGCAAAGCTCTATCTGTCAGACGACCATTAATGTCTCTCTCACCAAGACGATACATCACTTTGGCTAATGCAACACAATTTCCGCCCTGAACCACCCGTAGTTGTCTCGCCATTAGCGGGAGTGTTTGGCGTTGATTGGAGGGAAACAGAAGGTTAAGCGGGTTCACTATTAAATGAACACTTTTTTGTTTATCACAAGAGAGCGGTGATTTCGGATTCCAAAACACTGCGCGGCTAGTGTGCCTTGAGCCATCACCAGAGGTTTGTGGGGAAATGAACCATTTCACAGCAATAATGTATAGTGATAGTGACAGGCAGATTATTTAATGATCTTCTACCAAATTGCAGAAGGTGCATTTAACCTTTGTATCCACTTGTTGCCATTGACGGAGTTTACAGACAGTCAAAATTCTGATTTCTGAAACATCTGGGTAACCCGTTTACTTGGCACATGCATAAGCGGACAGAGTTACTCCTGTATGCATATTCCGCAATTTCTGCTTTTAAGGCTCTACAGTAGGGGTGGGAACCTCTGGGTACCTCACGATACGATATGACACGACACAAGGCAACACGATAATTATCTCACGATATGACGAGACTGCGATTATCGATACGATAAAACTACTCAAGACAGAAACTGACGTTTTTTTCAATGAGAAAACAGTTTCTTTATGTACCATCACAATATTAAAACTGGTGTCTTCTTCACGGTGTGTCATGTTTTGGTTTTGGAAGGTTGGGTTTTGGTTTAGTTTGGGGTGTTTATGTTGTCTGGTTTTGTCTCCCCTAGTCTCGTCATAGTTAACCTCTTCCACCTGTGTGTGTGTGTGTGTCCCCTCCCCGTTTGTGTTGCTAATTAGTGCCCTCTGCCTGCTGTGTTTCCCCAGGTGTGTCTTGTTAGTGTTGTATTTAGTCATTTAGTATTTAGTGTTGTCTTGTCTTGTTCTGTTGAGGTGTGCTGTGCTGATACTGTTACGTCTAGTCAAGTTTCTCCCCGTTTAGTCAAGCCTGTCCACGTCAACCCAAGTCTGCCCACATCATGCCCAGTCTGTCCACGTTCAGTCCAGTAATAGCAACCAGTCCGCTCATGTCCCATCCAGTCTTCTACTTGGTTCCAGTAAATAAAGTTCTTCTCATTCCTACTTGTCTCCCGGACTTGTTTCTCCGCCATTGGGTCCATCTCCCCTCATCCACTCGCTCCACACACTTTGACACAGTGAGTACTTTAGTGCATCTTTTAAACAAATACAAATGTCTTCTTAAGAGAAAACTTTCTGTGGACAAGTTTGTGTTCTTAAACGCTATTGTCATGCAACATGTCAGTCAGTTACATAGTCAATTGTTTCATTTTATAAACTATGACAATTTTTTTGTGTAACATTGCAAACGTAAATAAATAACTTAAATATTAAATCCAATTAAATAAATTTTAATATTCCTCAGAAATTGTGTGCTTCAAAAAGCCGAAACAAAATAAGTTTTAAAATGTTAAAATTGAAGATTATAATAATCATTTTTCACAGAAACGTATGCAAAACTGAGTCAGTTGCTGGACACTGTTACACAAGTAAAAGTAAGCTCATGAGTCTTGTTCGCCTGAAAACTTCCGTACGTTTCCCTGCCACTCATATCAGGTGCTCTCCCTAGTGGCCCGCCAAGTAATTGCTCAACAAGTAATGAGCAATGAAGCTGTTATAGTGGCTGTATATTAACTACAAATATTGCGATACTTGCATAGGCGTATCAATCTATCGGGAGACAAAGTATCACAATATCAATACATTGTCACACTCCTATTCTACAGTCAATAAAAGAAATTATATTCATGTCACACAACACATTAAGATAGTAGTCGGTTTCCTCGTTACAAAAGTGTGGTTGTCTTGCGTTTCTGTGTGTCGCCATTTTATTTGTGTATTTCCGGTGGATTGTACGTCAGACAGTCTTAAATACACACGTACCGTATATGTGTGTGCAGTATACAGTGTATACTCACTGTCACATTTTGGCTGTGAAAACGCAGCGAAGAAATCAATCTATTCCATCCAGTTAGGCTCGTTTAGCAAGTGGCAACTTAACTCTTTGACCGCCATAAACGTTTAAAGACGTTCAGTATAATCCTAGGATTGGCTGCCATAGACGTTAATAGACGTCTACTATGTTTTTTTAAGGAAACGGGTGGAGGAAAGCCTTGGGCAGCTGTGCTCCAAGTATCAAGCCGATCGGGTTACTATCATGAGTATTCCTGGCCACTAGATGGCTGTGATGAGTCTTTTGGACAAGATCGGGTAGGAGACAACAGTAGAAGAAGAGAGGCTGAGCTAGAGTGTTGAGGGGGAGAGAATGGCTAACTTGGCTAAGGGAGTCAAAAAGGCTACAGATGGCAATCAGCTCACGCTTGATCCTTATTTTCAAAGCTCAAAAGCATCGACCAGTGCTCAAGAGCACAGTGATGACGGGGTTAAGTCATAGTTGAAGCGGTGACGCGGCCGTTTCGACCACGTCCTAAGGCCCCACCGGCTAGCGATGCTAATAACGTCCTAAGGCCCCACCGGCTAGCGATGCTAACACCGGAGAAAAGTGGTGCACAACCGAGCACGTCTGCACAGATGACGTTTCATCGGACGATGACGACTACTATGGGTCCGATGCAAGACAGTCTTGGACAGTCTTCCAAAGAACGTGAAGGTAAGCGCTAACATGCTAAGAGATTGCTAGTAAGATTACTTTTCTAACTTTTCGGGCGATCTGCTAGCAGCGTGTGTAAATGTGCTGATATACACTAAAACATCTATTACCTATACAAACGTGAATGTATATTTTATAGATCGTGCTCACAGCAACGTCCGACCGCTGGTTCTACGACAAAGAAAGGTAAAAACAGAAACAAAAAAACGTTTTCAATACACCGCAACAATAAAAGTTAAGTCTTTCGATAGTATTGTAATTGTATACGTTTCTTTCAGCTCCTACCCAAAGTGACCCTTCTCACATCGAGCAGAACAAAGGTAAAAAGAAAAAAAAAAAAAAAAAAAAGATTCTCCACAGCACTAATAAAATATTTGATGGTAAACATCTTCTATAATTTACAGAATGTGCATCAACCAATACATCCAAGAAAAAAAGGTAAACATGCACACACACACACACACACACACACACATTGCATCACAGTGCTCTAAAATAATATATGATATTGACATGTATATTTGCAGATCCCAAAGATTCTGGCTGGCTTGAAGTTGATGAAGTTGGCTGGCAGCCAACCATTTTCCCCTTTGCTGCAAAACCAGGACCAAGGGATGCTGCAGCAGAGCTGAATTCCCACCTGCCAGCTGACATCCTGGAGCTCTTCATCACGGATGAACACATCGTTCATTAGGGGTGTTAAAAAAAATCGATTCGGCGATATATCACGATACTACATCGCGCGATTCTCGAATCGATTCAATAATTGGCAGAATCGATTTTTTTTTTTTTTTTTTTTTTTTTTTTTAGGATTCACACCTTGAGCATGGAAGAATGTTATATGAACGGAACATTAAGCCTTAATATTTTATTTTAATGCTGTTCAAACATGAAACAGATTACAACCTCAATAAGACTGAAATTTCAGATAAATAAATAATACATTTTCATATAAATCTTACACTCTACAAGCTTACCGATTAGTATTTTCTAAATTTGAATGAAAAAAAATCGCAACAATCGACTTATAAATTCGTATCGGGATTAATCGGTATCAAATCGAATCGTGACCTGTGAATCGTGATACGAATCGAATCGTCAGGTACTAGGCAATTCACACCCCTATCATTCATCATACCAACCTCTACGCAAATCAGTCCATGCAGAAGCAGACTGACAAAAACTGTGATGCAAATCCTGCTGCATCCCCCTAGCACGCACGGGATTACTCCACAATATATCACACAAAAAGAAAAATTGTGTCGTTGAAACATCCACACAATTGTAAATAGTAACACGTACACACACCACACATGCGCAGTTGCGCACGTGTAAATAGTTTGCAAAGAGTTTTCCAATTGTTTGTTCGGATTGCTACTGTTGCATGTAAATAAACTTATTTTGCAATCAAAAAACAGTTTTTTTTATTGTTGGGGTAGTGTTTTATAGAAGTTTAGGTGTTTGTAGAATCCCTCATGCAAAAAAAAAAAGTGCCAAATTCACTAGAGTGCATGAAATAACATCGTTTCACAAAAAGCTTGATTTCTCCGTATTTTGTAAGAAAATAGAGGATTTGGGTGAAACGAAGCTGTTTTCTATTGTTGATTACTGAAGATCTGAATAAGGTAGAAACAAACTTCTTTTTTTTTTTAGATGAAAGATGAGACTTCAATCTTTCATTTGGTAGTATCCGCGTTTCCATAGTCCTAACACAACATTTTCTGTGGAGCTTGAAAGATCGGTAAAATTCTGTAAATCAGCTGGCAGTATGGGGTTACCTTTTCCAAAAATGGCTGGCAGTCAAAGAGTTAAGATGGCGAATAGAGCATGCGCAGAACACAAACCCTGTTTACATGACCAAATATTCGGGTAAGAAAAGGGGTATCCCAGGGGTCTTATTTGGGTTTTTGTATGTTTATATGGCTTTCTAAAACCTGAATGTTGCCAATATTTTTGAAAGGGTAAACGTAGTCACACAGGTAACAGAAAAACAGCTTGGTGTTCAACTACACATGCACAGATTCACTCTAAAAATAGCTGGGTCAAAAATAACTGAAATTGGGCAAAAAAGGGACTAACTCAAATTTTTGGGTTATTCAATTCATTTAAAAAGTTGTGTTAAATAAGACACAAAACAACCCAAAACAATGGGTTGCTTTGTGGGTTATTAATTTAACCCAATATTTTGGATTAAATAACTGAACAAGTTGGTTTGGTTCATTTTTCACCCAGTTCAATTGGGTTGTTCAATTTTGCCAAAACGTCGGTCAGGCAAATAACACAAAACAAGCCAAAAAAAAACAGGTTGCTTTGTGGGTTATTAACTCTTACTGCCACGTTATCAAAAATAAAAATAAATAATAACTAGAGCTGCGAGCAGCTATAAAGGGCCCTCGCAACCCGTGCCACGTTGGGGTATTTGCACATCGGGGTACTGGCACGTTAGGGTACTGTTTAGAGGTGGGAATCTTGGGGCACCTCACGATTCGATTGCGATTACGATTCAGAGGCTACGATTCGATTATAAAACGATTATTGATTTCCCCCCAGGCAGCAGAAAAAAAACAATGTATTTTGGTGCTTTTAATGTTTCGTACATTAGTTACAAAAATAGTACAAAAGTCCTCTCAGGCCTAAATAAACTACTATTTCAGTATCAAGTTAACAGTTCAAAACAGTAAATAAAATACTCAAGTCCTCATTCTGTAACAACAGCTTTTAAGTATATTCAGTCTTCAACAGAATAAAACATAGCATTGAGCAAAAATATATTATTTTTATCCACTCAAAAGTGCACTGAGATATAAATGAAAGACAATGTGAACTACTACTTCAATACAAATGCCTAAAAAAAAAAAAAGTGCTTTCCTGCTTTTTAAGTTGTGTAAAGATGAACATGTAAGCATTAAAGTTTCTCAGAGGTACAAAAAAAAAAACCTCAAGTGCTTTTCTGCTTTTTAACTTGTGTAAACATGAACGTGTAAACATTAAAGGGATCGTTCGGCTTTTTTAACATGAATCTCAATTTGATCCTCACCTCCCGTGTGTGCGATCAGCACTGACTTCTTTCTGACAGCGTTCGGTGACACGCGTTCATGTTCGACGTTGGACGAGAGGAAAATAGTCCAGCAAGCTGGCTGGGGTCTCGGAAATAAAGCCTTTTTCTTCTAAAAACTATTTGTTTTCAAAAGCGTGATACATTTCCACCACAATACTCTTTTCTGAATAAAGTCAGACGCCATTACCGCCAGCCACTACTTTTCTGTTCGTTCGTTCGTATCACTGCGCGGCGCCCTGTAGAACGCTAACCGACGCACTGCAGCCAGCTAGCTGATACTTCCGCCTGAAGTTGTTTGCCTTTTCGGAGCAGGTCTGATCTGACGAAGAGGTGGGTTGGTCAGCTCAGTCATGCTTGTTGTTGTTTTGAATGTCGAGGCGTGAGTTGTGGATGTGTACTCTCGGTCCGTCCCATTAAGCGTCCCGAAGACCGCGCGCGCTACTGCGTTTCAGTTCCGCGTACTTTCCGCTCCGGTCCACTTTTAGTTTCGGTTCCCTTGGCATATTTATATAATCGGAATTTGGACTTTTGTGAATCGTTCTCGATTGTTCCACGGCCGAATCGTGAATAATCTAAGAATCGGAAATTTTGCACACCTCTAGTACTGTTTCATAAGAAACCGTCTAAATTGTAAATGTTTTGCCATGCTTTTTGTGTTTGTTCACATTGCTATGGAATGCTTTGTCGAGGTATTCGGCTGATAGGTATGCCTCCCAATATTCACACATCTAGCTGAATCATATAAAAAAAAAAAATCTTTGCAAACAATGCATCGCTACAGCAAAGGCGTGCCACGTTGGGGTACTTGCACGTCGGGGTACTGGCACGTTGGGGTACTGTCAAATAGGACAAGGACCATCTAAAATGTTTTTGACAAGCCTTGTGTGTGCAAAGTTTAATCAAAACGCAAAATATGGTGCGCAATTCCCAAAATAAATTCAAAATGGCGGACTTCCTTTTAGGTTTAGCATACGGCTACAGAATACTTTTTGTAGGTCTTAAGCTAATAGGTATGCCTCCCAGTTTTCACAAATCTAGGTCAAGTCATCTTTAGTTGTGTATCGCTTGAATCATACAATTGGAAATGCTCCATAAAAATGCATAGAGGGCGCTATTGAGCACAACGTTGGGTTACTTGCACGTCAGGGTACTGGCACGTTGGGGTACTGTTACATGGAACAAGGACCATTTAAAATGTTAGTTTTTTCCATGCCTTGTCTGTGCAAAGTTTAATGAAGAAGGCCAAAAATTATGTATAATTCCCAAAATAAAATCAAAATAGCGGACTTCCTCTTTGGTTTGGCAAATGGCTACATAATACTTTTTTGTAGGTCTAGCATAATCATACAATCGGAAATGCTTCATAAAAATGTCTAGAGGGCGCTATTTATTGCAAATTGCACAATAAATCTCTGAAAATTCATGTTCATGACAAGTCTGATGTGTTTGCAAAGTTTCATGAGTTTTCATGTGTATAAAAAAAAAAAAAAGCAGCACTTGACAACTGTTACATGGAACAAGGACCATTTAAAATGTTAGTTTTTTCCATGCCTTGTCTGTGCAAAGTTGAATGAAAAAGGCCAAAAATGATGTATAATTCCCAAAATAAAATCAAAATAGCGGACTTCCTCTTTGGTTTGGCAAATGGCTACATAATACTTTTTTGTAGGTCTAGCATAATCATACAATCGGAAATGCTTCATAAAAAGGTCTAGAGGGCGCTATTTATTGCAAATTGCACAATAAATCTCTGAAAATTCATGTTCATGACAAGTCTGATGTGTTTGCAAAGTTCCATGAGTTTTCATGTGTATAAAAAAAAAAAAGCAGCACTTGACAAACAATGTATTGCTATGGCAACAGCGTGTTACAAAATAAAAAACTTTCGATTACTTTGCATCTTAAACATCTTAAGATGAAACACACCAAGTTTGAAGACAGTCGGATAAATTTTGTAGGAGGGGTTCGTTAAAATATGACCCCTGAAAGTTTTTCCTTGCCCGGTTGGAGGGTTAGATCAGGGGATGTCGCAACTTGTTTGTGGTTAAGTGCTACAGAAGTAAATGTGTCTTAACAACCTCATGATTGAATGTGTTTTCAATTCTCTAGGATGTGATTGGATTGTATCAATTAAATGTTCTTATAACTGATTCAGTGAGTAGTAAAAATAGTGTGTCAAGTATAATGACATGAAATATAAGGAATACAAAAAACAAAACAAGAACCCTCTAAATTACACATTTTGTTCCAGGCTTTATGTGCGTGCATAGTTTGAGTATACACCTAGGTTTAGGCCAGGAGTGTTCAAACCTTTTGCAAAGAGGGCCGGGTATGGTAAGGTGAAAATGTGTGGGGCCTAATCAACCATTTAGTTTAGCCTGACATAATTTTTTTACATGCATATGTAAATATATATATGTGGACAAATGTGTACATATGTCTACAAATTTTTGTAGCTCGAGCTGCTTCGTCCAACTGGGAACGCTGCATTAAGAAGGATTTTTTTTTCCTTTGCCAACAGTGCATGCCACGACAACAGCGTGCGACGAAATAAAAAGCTTTCAATAACTTTTCATCGTCAACATCTTAAGATGAATCACACCAAGTTTGAAGATGATCGGATAAACTCTGTAGGAGGAGTTCGTTAAAATAAGACCCCTATGAAATGGCCAAAAAAATGGCAACATGTTCCAAAGTAAATCAAAATGGCAGACTTCCTGTTAGGTTTAGCATATGGTTCAAAAAGAGTTTTTTGTACCTCGAGGGCTGTTACATATGTCTTCAAATTTTGGTCACTCTAGGTGAAACGTACAGCCGGAAATGCTTCATTAAGTAAAAATTTTGAAATGCAAAATTTGATGCCCTGCCTCTGGCGGACTTCCTGTTAGGTTTAGCATATGGCACCAACAGGCTTTTTTGTAGATCATAGTCTGTTACATATGTGTACCAATTTTCGTAGCTCTAGATTAAACGTATAACCGGCAATACTTCAGATGAAACATGCCAAAGAATGAAGACAATCTGATAAGTTTTGTAGAAAATATGAGGCCTATAAAAGGCCCCCAAAAAATGGCTACAAATAGCAAAGTAAATCAAAATGCCGGACTTCCTGTTTGGCTTAGCATATGGTTCTAAAAGACTTTTTTGTACATCGTGGGCTCTTATGTATGCCTCCAAATTATCATTGCGCTAGGTGAAAGGTACAACCGGGAATGCTTCGTTAAAGAGGAGTTTTTTAGCTCAAAAAGTGATGCCCGGCCCTTGCGGGACTTCCTGTTGGGTTTAGCACAAAGCAGCAAGAGACTTTTTTGTACATCGTGGGCTGTTACATATGTCTACAAATTTTCGTAGCTCTAGCTGCTTCGTACAACTGAGAATTCTTCATTAAGAAGAATTTTTTTCCTTTGCAAACAAGTGCATGCCACGACAACAGCTTGCAGCGAAATAAAAAGCTTTCAATAACTTTTCATCTTCAACATCTTAAGATGAATCACACCAAGTTTGAAGATGATCGGATAAACTCTGTAAGAGGAGTTCGTTAAAATAGGACCCCTATGAAATGGCCAAAAAAATGGGAACACGTTCCAAAGTAAATCAAAATGGTGGACTTTCTGTTAGGTTTAGCATATGGTTCAAAAAGAGTTTTTTGTACCTTGAGGGCTGTTACATATGTCTTTAAATTTTGGTAACTCTAGGTGAAACGTACAGCCGGGAATGCTTCATTAAGTAAGAATTTTGAAACTCAAAATTTGATGCCCCGCCTCTGGCGGACTTCCTGTTGGGTTTAGCATATGGCACCAACAGACTTTTTTGTAGGTCATAGTCTGTTACATATGTGTACCAATTTTCGTAGCTCTAGGTTAAACATACAACCGGCAATACTACGTTTAGTAAGAGTTTTGAAACTCTAAATTTGATGCCCCACCGCCGTCATATAGTATGTCGAAAACTTTAGATTTTTTACCATGGTGTTGTCCCAGGTCTTGAGATGGTACATCCCAAGTTTGAAGTCAATTGGATTACCCGTGTAGGAGAAGCAGGCAAAAGTATGACCCCTGTAAATGTGCAAAAATTGGCCAAAATTGGACATTTAAATACTCATATCTCACTTCCTGTCTATTTTAGGGTACACACATCAAAGAGGTTTTTGTTCATCTGGATGTGCTACAGGTGCCACACAATTTTCATAGCCGTCGGACAATCGTAGCGGGCCAGGGATCTGTTTAACCTATGTAGGTGGCGCTATGGAGCCATTTTTCTGTTATCACCTATGGCGACTTTAAAATATCAAATTTTTCGCCAGGCCTGACGTGTGTGTAAAGTTTGGTGAGTTTTCGTTCACGTTTAGTGTCTCAAAAATGTGATTGTTTGCGGAAAAGAATAATAACAAATAAAAAGAAGAAGAACTAGAGCTGCGAGCAGCTATAAAGGGCCCTCGCAACCCGGGCCACGTTGGGGTACTTGCACGTCGGGGTACTGGCACGTTGGGGTACTGTAAAATAGGACAAGGACCATCTAAAATGTTTTTGACAAGCCTTGTGTGTGCAAAGTTTAATCAAAACGCAAAATATGGTGCGCAATTCCCAAAATAAATTCAAAATGGCGGACTTCCTTTTAGGTTTAGCATACGGCTACAGAATACTTTTTGTAGGTCTTAAGCTAATAGGTATGCCTCCCAGTTTTCACAAATCTAGGTCAAGTCATCTTTAGTTGTGTATTGCTTGAATCATACAATTGGAAATGCTCCATAAAAATGCATAGAGGGCGCTATTGAGCACAACGTTGGGTTACTTGCACGTCAGGGTACTGGCACGTTGGGGTACTGTTACATGGAACAAGGACCATTTAAAATGTTAGTTTTTTCCATGCCTTGTCTGTGCAAAGTTTAATGAAAAAGGCCAAAAATGATGTATAGTTCCCAAAATAAAATCAAAATAGCGGACTTCCTCTTTGGTTTGGCAAATGGCTACATCATACTTTTTTGTAGGTCTAGCATAATCATACAATCGGAAATGCTTCATAAAAATGCCTAGAGGGCGCTATTTATTGCAAATTGCACAATAAATCTCTGAAAATTCATGTTCATGACAAGTCTGATGTGTTTGCAAAGTTTCATGAGTTTTCATGTGTATAAAAAAAAAAAAAAAGCAGCACTTGACAACTGTTACATGGAACAAGGACCATTTAAAATGTTAGTTTTTTCCATGCCTTTTCTGTGCAAAGTTTAATGAAAAAGGCCAAAAATGATGTATATTTCCCAAAATAAAATCAAAATAGCGGACTTCCTCTTTGGTTTGGCAAATGGCTACATAATACTTTTTTGTAGGTCTAGCATAATCATACAATCGGAAATGCTTCATAAAAATGTCTAGAGGGCGCTATTTATTGCAAATTGCACAATAAATCTCTGAAAATTCATGTTCATGACAAGTCTGATGTGTTTGCAAAGTTTCATGAGTTTTCATGTGTATAAAAAAAAAAAAGCAGCACTTGACAAACAATGCATTGCTATGGCAACAGCGTGTTACAAAATAAAAAACTTTCGATTACTTTGCATCTTAAACATCTTAAGATGAAACACACCAAGTTTGAAGACAGTCGGATAAATTTTGTAGGAGGGGTTCGTTAAAATATGACCCCTGAAAAAGGCCACAAAAAATGGCAACAAATCCCATCATAAATCAAAATGGCAGACTTCCTGTTTTGTTTAGCACATGGTTCCAAGAGACTTTTTTTGTACATCACGGGCTCTTATGTATGCCTGCAAATTATCATAGCGCTAGGTGAAACGTACAACCGGGAATGCTTCGTTAAAGAGGAGTTTTTTAGCTCAAAATGTGATGCCCGGCCCCTGGGGGACTTCCTGTTGGGTTTAGCACATGGCACCAAGAGACTTTTTTTGTACATCCTGGGCTGTTACATATGTCTACAATTTTTCGTCGCTCTAGCTGCTTCGTACAACTGGGAATGCTTCATTAAGAAGGAATTTTTTTTCCTTTGCAAAAAGTGCATGCCACGACAACAGCGTGTGACGAAATAAAAAACTTTCAATAACTTTTCATTTTCAACATCTTAAGATGAATCACACCAAGTTTGAAGATGATCGGATAAACTCTGTAGGAGGAGTTTGTTAAAATATGACCCCTATGAAATGGCCAAAAAAAATGGCAACACATTCCAAAGTAAATCAAAATAGCGGACGTCATGTTAGGTTTAGCATATGGTTCAAAAAGAGTTTTTTGTACCTCGAGGGCTGTTATACACCTCTACAAATGTTGGTAACTCTATGTGAAACGTACAGCCGGGTATGCTTTGTTAAAGAGGAGTTTTTTAGCTCAAAATGTGATGCCCGGCCCCTGGGGGACTTCCTGTTGGGTTTAGCACAGGGCACCAAGAGACTTTTTTGTACATCTTGGGCTGTTACATATGTCTACAAATTTTCATAGCTCTAGCTGCTTCGTACAAATGGGAATGCTTCTTGAAGGATATATTTTTTTCCTTTAAAAACAGTGCATGCCATGACAACAGCGTGCGACGAAATACAAAGCTTTCAATAACTTTTCATCTTCAACATCTTAAGATGAATCACACCAAGTTTGAAGATGATCGGATAAACACTGTAGGAGGAGTTCGTTAAAATAAGACCCCAATGAAATGGCCAAAAAAATGGCAACACGTTCCAAAATAAATCAAAATGGTGGACTTCCTGTTAGGTTTAGCATATGGTTCAAAAAGAGTTTTTTGTAGGTCATAGCCTGTTACATATGTGTACCAATTTTTGTAGCTCTAGATTAAACGTACAACCGGCAATGCTTCGTGAAGTAAGAATTTTTAAACTCTAAATTTGATGCGCCGCCGCCGTCATATAGTATATCAAAAACTTTTCATTTTTCACAATGATGTTGTCCCAGGTGTTGAGATGGTACATCCCAAGTTTGAAGTCAATCGGGTTAACCGTGTAGGAGAAGCGGGCAAAAGTATGACCCCTGTAAATGTGCAAAAATTGGCAAAAATTGGACATTTAAATACTCATACCTCACTTTCTGTCTATTTTAGGGTACACACTTCAAAGAGGTTTTTGTTCATTGGGATGTGCTACAGGTGCCACACAATTTTCATAGCCGTCGGACAATCGTAGCGGGACAGGGATCCGTTTAACCTATGTAGGGGGCGCTAAGGAACCATTTTTCTGTTATCATGTATGGCGACTTTAAAATATCAAATTTTTCGCCAGGCCTGATGTGCGTGTAAAGTTTGGTGAGTTTTTGGTCACGTTTAGTGTCTCAAAAATGCGATTGTTTGCGGAGAAGAATAATAATAAGAATAATAATAAGAAGAATTCCTACAAAAACAATAGGGCCTCGCAGCGGCACCGCCGCCGCCGCTGCTCGGGCCCTAACTAGAGCTGCGAGCAGCTATAAAGGGCCCTCGCAACCCGGGCCACGTTGGGGTACTTGCACGTCGGGGTACTGGCACGTTGGGGTACTGTAAAATAGGACAAGGACCATCTAAAATGTTTTTGACAAGCCTTGTGTGTGCAAAGTTTAATCAAAACGCAAAATATGGTGCGCAATTCCCAAAATAAATTCAAAATGGCGGACTTCCTTTTAGGTTTAGCATACGGCTACAGAATACTTTTTGTAGGTCTTAAGCTAATAGGTATGCCTCCCAGTTTTCACAAATCTAGGTCAAGTCATCTTTAGTTGTGTATCGCTTGAATCATACAATTGGAAATGCTCCATAAAAATGCATAGAGGGCGCTATTGAGCACAACGTTGGGTTACTTGCACGTCAGGGTACTGGCACGTTGGGGTACTGTTACATGGAACAAGGACCATTTAAAATGTTAGTTTTTTCCATGCCTTGTCTGTGCAAAGTTTAATGAAAAAGGCCAAAAATGATGTATAGTTCCCAAAATAAAATCAAAATAGCGGACTTCCTCTTTGGTTTGGCAAATGGCTACATAATACTTTTTTGTAGGTCTAGCATAATCATACAATCGGAAATGCTTCATAAAAATGCCTAGAGGGCGCTATTTATTGCAAATTGCACAATAAATCTCTGAAAATTCATGTTCATGACAAGTCTGATGTGTTTGCAAAGTTTCATGAGTTTTCATGTGTATAAAAAAAAAAAAAAAGCAGCACTTGACAACTGTTACATGGAACAAGGACCATTTAAAATGTTAGTTTTTTCCATGCCTTTTCTGTGCAAAGTTTAATGAAAAAGGCCAAAAATGATGTATATTTCCCAAAATAAAATCAAAATAGCGGACTTCCTCTTTGGTTTGGCAAATGGCTACATAATACTTTTTTGTAGGTCTAGCATAATCATACAATCGGAAATGCTTCATAAAAATGTCTAGAGGGCGCTATTTATTGCAAATTGCACAATAAATCTCTGAAAATTCATGTTCATGACAAGTCTGATGTGTTTGCAAAGTTTCATGAGTTTTCATGTGTATAAAAAAAAAAAAAGCAGCACTTGACAAACAATGCATTGCTATGGCAACAGCGTGTTACAAAATAAAAAACTTTCGATTACTTTGCATCTTAAACATCTTAAGATGAAACACACCAAGTTTGAAGACAGTCGGATAAATTTTGTAGGAGGGGTTCGTTAAAATATGACCCCTGAAAAAGGCCACAAAAAATGGCAACAAATCCCATCATAAATCAAAATGGCAGACTTCCTGTTTTGTTTAGCACATGGTTCCAAGAGACTTTTTTTGTACATCACGGGCTCTTATGTATGCCTGCAAATTATCATAGCGCTAGGTGAAACGTACAACCGGGAATGCTTCGTTAAAGAGGAGTTTTTTAGCTCAAAATGTGATGCCCGGCCCCTGGGGGACTTCCTGTTGGGTTTAGCACATGGCACCAAGAGACTTTTTTGTACATCCTGGGCTGTTACATATGTCTACAATTTTTCGTCGCTCTAGCTGCTTCGTACAACTGGGAATGCTTCATTAAGAAGGATTTTTTTTCCTTTGCAAAAAGTGCATGCCACGACAACAGCGTGTGACGAAATAAAAAACTTTCAATAACTTTTCATTTTCAACATCTTAAGATGAATCACACCAAGTTTGAAGATGATCGGATAAACTCTGTAGGAGGAGTTTGTTAAAATATGACCCCTATGAAATGGCCAAAAAAAATGGCAACACATTCCAAAGTAAATCAAAATAGCGGACGTCATGTTAGGTTTAGCATATGGTTCAAAAAGAGTTTTTTGTACCTCGAGGGCTGTTATACACCTCTACAAATGTTGGTAACTCTATGTGAAACGTACAGCCGGGTATGCTTTGTTAAAGAGGAGTTTTTTAGCTCAAAATGTGATGCCCGGCCCCTGGGGGACTTCCTGTTGGGTTTAGCACAGGGCACCAAGAGACTTTTTTGTACATCTTGGGCTGTTACATATGTCTACAAATTTTCATAGCTCTAGCTGCTTCGTACAAATGGGAATGCTTCTTGAAGGATATATTTTTTTCCTTTAAAAACAGTGCATGCCATGACAACAGCGTGCGACGAAATACTAAGCTTTCAATAACTTTTCATCTTCAACATCTTAAGATGAATCACACCAAGTTTGAAGATGATCGGATAAACACTGTAGGAGGAGTTCGTTAAAATAAGACCCCAATGAAATGGCCAAAAAAATGGCAACACGTTCCAAAATAAATCAAAATGGTGGACTTCCTGTTAGGTTTAGCATATGGTTCAAAAAGAGTTTTTTGTAGGTCATAGCCTGTTACATATGTGTACCAATTTTTGTAGCTCTAGATTAAACGTACAACCGGCAATGCTTCGTGAAGTAAGAATTTTTAAACTCTAAATTTGATGCGCCGCCGCCGTCATATAGTATATCAAAAACTTTTCATTTTTCACAATGATGTTGTCCCAGGTGTTGAGATGGTACATCCCAAGTTTGAAGTCAATCGGGTTAACCGTGTAGGAGAAGCGGGCAAAAGTATGACCCCTGTAAATGTGCAAAAATTGGCAAAAATTGGACATTTAAATACTCATACCTCACTTTCTGTCTATTTTAGGGTACACACTTCAAAGAGGTTTTTGTTCATTGGGATGTGCTACAGGTGCCACACAATTTTCATAGCCGTCGGACAATCGTAGCGGGACAGGGATCCGTTTAACCTATGTAGGGGGCGCTAAGGAACCATTTTTCTGTTATCATGTATGGCGACTTTAAAATATCAAATTTTTCGCCAGGCCTGATGTGCGTGTAAAGTTTGGTGAGTTTTTGGTCACGTTTAGTGTCTCAAAAATGCGATTGTTTGCGGAGAAGAATAATAATAAGAATAATAATAATAAGAAGAATTCCTACAAAAACAATAGGGCCTCGCAGCGGCACCGCCGCCGCCGCTGCTCGGGCCCTAATAACTAGAGCTGCGAGCAGCTATAAAGGGCCCTCGCAACCCGGACCACGTTGGGGTACTTGCACGTCGGGGTACTGGCACGTTGGGGTACTGTCAAATAGGACAAGGACCATCTAAAATGTTTTTGACAAGCCTTGTATGTGCAAAGTTTAATCAAAACGCAAAATATGGTGTGCAATTCCCAAAATAAATTCAAAATGGCGGACTTCCTTTTAGGTTTAGCATACGGCTACAGAATACTTTTTGTAGGTCTTAAGCTAATAGGTATGCCTCCCAGTTTTCACAAATCTAGGTCAAGTCATCTTTAGTTGTGTATCGCTTGAATCATACAATTGGAAATGCTCCATAAAAATGCATAGAGGGCGCTATTGAGCACAACATTGGGTTACTTGCACGTCAGGGTACTGGCACGTTGGGGTACTGTTACATGGAACAAGGACCATTTAAAATGTTAGTTTTTTCCATGCCTTGTCTGTGCAAAGTTTAATGAAAGAGGCCAAAATGATACTTTTTTATAGGTATTAGGCTGATAGGGGTCTGTCCTAATTTTCACAAATCTAGCAGAATCATACAATCGGAAATACTTCATAAAAATGTCTAGAGGGCGCTATTTATTGCAAATTGCACAATAAATCTCTAAAAATTCATGTTCATGACAAGTCTGATGTGTTTGCAAAGTTTCATAAGTTTTCACACATGTATAGATAAAAAAACAAAGCAGCACTTCACTTGGCAAACTGCATCGCTATAGCAGCAGCGTGCGACAAAATAAAAAACTTTTGATAACTTTGCATCTTAAACATCTTAAGATGAAACACACCAAGTTTGAAGACGGTCGGATGAACTTTGTACGAGGAGTTCGTTAAAATATGACAACTGAAAAAGGCCACAAAAAATGGCAACAAATCCCATCGTAAATCAAAATGGCAGACTTCCTGTTTGGTTTATCACATGGTTCCAAGAGACTTTTTTGTACATCGTGGGCTCTTATGTATGCCTGCAAATTATCATCGCGCTAGGTGAAACGTACAACCGGGAATGCTTCGTTAAAGAGGAGTTTTCTAGCTCAAAATGTGATGCCCGGCCCCTGGGGGACTTCCTGTTGGGTTTAGCACATGGCACCAAGAGACTTTTTTGTACACTGTGGGCTGTTACATATGTCTACAATTTTTTGTAGCTCTAGCTACTTCGTACAACTGGGAATGCTTCATTAAGAGGGATTTTTTTCCTTTGCAAAAAGTGCATGCCACGACAACAGCGTGCGACGAAATAAAGAGCTTTCAATAACTTTTCATCCTCAACATCTTAAGATGAGTCACACCAAGTTTGAAGATGATCGGATAAACTCTGTAGGAGGAGTTCGTTAAAATATGACCCCTATGAAATGGCCCAAAAAATGGCAACACATTCCAAAGTAAATAAAAATGGCGGACATCCTGTTAGGTTTAGCATATGGTTCAAAAAGAGTTTTTTGTACCTCGAGGGCTGTTATATACCTCTACAAATTTTGGTAACTCTAGGTGAAACGTACAGCCGGGTATGCTTTGTTAAAGAGGAGTTTTTTAGCTTAAAATGTGATGCCCGGCCCCTGGGGGACTTCCTGTTGGGTTTAGCACAGGGCACCAAGAGACTTTTTTGTACATCTTGGGCTGTTACATATGTCTACAAATTTTCGTAGCTCTAGCTGCTTCGTACAACTGGCAATGCTTCTTTAAGGATATTTTTTTTCCTTTGCAAACAGTGCATGCCATGACAACAGCGTGCGACGAAATACAAAGCTTTCAATAACTTTTCATCTTCAACATCTTAAGATGAATCACACCAAGTTTGAAGATGATCGGATAAACACTGTAGGAGGAGTTCGTTAAAATAAGACCCCAATGAAATGGCCAAAAAAATGGCAACACGTTCCAAAATAAATCAAAATGGCGGACTTCCTGTGAGGTTTAGCATATGGTTCAAAAAGAGTTTTTTGTAGGTCATAGCCTGTTACATATGTGTACAAATTTTCGTAGCTCTAGATTAAACGTACAACCGGCAATGCTTCATGAAGTAAGAATTTTTAAACTCTAAATTTGATGCGTCGCCGACGTCATATAGTATATCAAAAACTTTAGATTTTTTACAATGATGTTGTCCCAGGTGTTGAGATGGTCCATCCCAAGTTTGAAGTTAATCGGGTTAACCGTGTAGGAGAAGCGGGCAAAAGTATGACCCCTGTAAATGTGCAAAACTGGGCCAAAATTGGACAGTCAGATGATCATACCTCACTTTCTGTCTATTTTAGGGTACACACATCAAAGAGGTTTTTGTTCATCTGGATGTGCTACGGGTGCCACACAATTTTCGTCGCCATAGGACAATCGTAGCGGGACAGGGATCCGTTTAACCTATGTAGGTGGCGCTATGGAGCCATTTTTCTGTTATCATGTATGGCGACTTTAAAATATCAAATTTTTCGCCAGGCCTGATGTGCGTGTAAAGTTTGGTGAGTTTTCGTTCACGTTTAGCGTCTCAAAAATGCGATTGTTTGCGGAGAAGAATAATAATAAGAATAATAATAATAAGAATAATAATAAGAAGAATTCCTACAAAAACAATAGGGCCTCGCAGCGGCACCGCCGCCGCCGCTGCTCGGGCCCTAATAATAAGAATTCCTTGAAAAACAATAGGGACCTCGCAGCGGTCGCTGCTCGGGCCCTAATAATAATAATAATAACTATAAAGGGCCCTCGCAACCCGGGCCACGTTGGGGTATATGCAAGTCGGGGGACTTGCACGTTGGGGTACTGTTAAATAGACAAGGACCATGGAAAATAGAAATGCATTTGCCGTGCCTTGTGTGTAAAAAGGTGCAGTAAAAGGCCAAAAATGATGCACAATTCCCAAAATAAATTCAAAAGTGTGGACTTTCTGATGTGTGTGCAAAGTTTCATGAAAAGTCGCTCGTTTGATATTCAAAACCAGCATCTGTTTATTTGAAAACATTGCATGGCACAGAGATGGTGTGTGATCAAATAAAAAGCTTTTTGATGACTCTTAATGTGGTGTCGCTGTGCAACACATATGTATTCATGACATAGTGAAGTATTGTGACAGTTTTGTAGGGTCCAGCAAACAGTAAATGTGTGACAGTTATTCAAGAAAAAATGTAGCTTTGAAGCAGGCTAACCAATGACATCATCTAAAGGGGGAAAAAGCACATGAGCAAGCATAGGTATAAGTAGAGGAGAAAAAGAGATGAAAGAAGTGCGAGAGATGGAACAGGAGAGGAATGCAGCTGTTTATGTATAGCTGTTGTAACAGGACAGATTAAATAACACTTTAACCTGGGGTTAACAGCGCCCTAGGACAGATAAACTCTTTAGTGTAAAAGTTTTCTGGGACAGATGAATCCCTTGGGGTCAAAGAGTTTGGGTTAGCACATAGTCTGTCTTAGGATAATGTAACCTCCATGGATGAATTAGTCCTAGGACGCTTTGACCTGCGGGCTAAAACTTCAGGGGGGTTAACCTGTCCTGTTATATTGTGATCATCGTCTTCGTGCATGTCCTCAGTGGCTTCTTCTGTCTGTGTGGCAGCATTTGATACATCTGTAGAACAAAAAAGAATGAAGAATCATGTTAGATCTGTGAAGTTTGGTTGTCTTAGGTGTAGTTTACAGAACAGTCGTGTGCATATTTTTAGCATGGTAGTGTCTTAATACAAATGCATATTATGTAATGCACTGTATATGGATATTACAGACGTAATATTTGACGGTGATCTTATATTCATAGTTTTTGCCCGTTAATAAATAATATAGCTAGTAAGTAATAAGACACGCAAAAATGGTATAGTTGAATCCTCTGGGTCAAAAAGCAATGTTTTAGGATTGTGTGATGAAATGATGAATAAAAGTAAGGATACGACAGGTACATAAATGGTTATATATACACACGGACATATATATTTATACAGTATAACAGTGCCGCATGTATTGGTTTTAAGGAAAGAGTTGAAAAGCAGTGTTCAGAAAAAAGCATAAGACGCACAAAGTACCATTTCACTACATGTAATAAGTTGTCAAGTAGACATGTGAATTAAGTGGTTAAGATAGTGGCTACTGTGCAAGTAAGCTTCAATTGTCTCTAAAAGGTTAGCATATGTGTTCTACATGATATCAATGGCTAGACGTGCTCGTGGAGAAACATTACAAACAGAAAAACACACTAAAGGTGCCTTTAACAAACCTGTTAATAAATGAGAACTTAATACATATATGTATGGCATACTGTATATGATTGAGAAAGTTGTCCTGTTTAATTTATGTATTGTATACTTACGGAAAAAAGTTGGCAATCTTTGCGTATGGAGATGATTAGAGGGTCTTTATCAAAAGAGAATTTGCTTGTTGATTTGTTCATGTTCTGTAGAAAAGCAAAGGAGTAGAAATAAATACAGTATCATACTTCATAAACATACAAGAAATTTGTAGCTGTATTAACCATTGTTGGTATTTGAAGTGATAATTTAGGAATAGAAGTGTAGTGATTGCAGAATTTATAGAGTGCTTACCTTGTATGACTTTGTAGATGGAAATGTCTTTTGTTGAAAGAGCTCTTTGTTGTCTACTATATATGCAAGGACAAGCATAAGTAGGTGTGGTTATGAAGTACTTGACCATTGAAATAAAGCAGTGGTATCAAATGTATGGACCGTGGTTTGGCTCAGGCCTGCAAAGGGGTTTAATGTGGCACAAGAGATAATCTTGTAAGGTACAAAAAATAATAATAATATAATAGGTATGCCTCTGAGTTTTCACAAATCTAGGTCAAGTCAAGTCATCTTTAGTTATTTTGCGCTTGAATCATCCAATCGGAAATGCTCCATAAAAAATGTATAGAGGGTGCGATTTATTGCAAATTGCACAAGAAATCTCTAAAAATTCATGTTAATGACAAGTCTGATGTGTGTGCAAAGTTTCACGAGTTTTCACACATGTATAGATAAAAAAAAACAAAGCAGCACTTTACTTGGCAACCAATGCATCGCTATAGCAGCAGCGTGCGACAAAATAAAAAACTTTCGATAAATTTGCATCTTAAACATCTTAAGATGAAACACACCAAGTTTGAACACGGTCGGATGAATTTTGTAGGAGGAGTTAAAATATGACCCCTAAAAAAGGCCACAAAAAAAGTCTACAAATCCCATCATAAATCAAAATGGCGGACTTCCTGTTTGGTTTAGCACATGGTTCCAAGAGACTTTTTTGTACATCGTGGGCTCTTATGTATGCCTCTAAATTATCATAGCGCTAGGTGAAACGTACAACCGGGAATGCTTCGTTAAAGAGGAGTTTTTTAGCTCAAAATGTGATGCCCGGCCCCTACGGGACTTCCTGTTGGGTTTAGCACATGGCACCAAGAGACTTTTTTGTACATCGTGGGCTGTTACATTTGTCTCCAAATTTTCGTAGCTCTAGCTGCTTCGTACAACTGGGAATGCTTCATTAAGAAGTAATTTTTTCCTTTGCAAACTGTGCATGCCACGGCAACAGCGTGCGACAAAATAAAAAGCTTTCAATAACTTTTCATCTTCAACATCTTAAGATGAATCACACCAAGTTTGGAGATGATCGGATAAACTCTGTAGGAGGAGTTCGTTAAAATAAGACCCCTATGAAATGGCCCAAAAAATGGCAACACGTTCCAAAGTAAATCAAAATGGCGGACTTCCTGTTCGGTTTAGCATATGGTTCAAAAAGAGTTTTTTGTACCTTGAGGGCTGTTACATATGTCTTCAAATATTGGTAACTCTAGGTGAAATGTACAGCCGGGAATGCTTCATTAAGTTAGAATTTTGAAACACAAAATTTGATGCCTCGCCTCTGGCGGACTTCCTGTTAGGTTTAGCATATGGCACCAACAGGCTTTTTTGTAGATCATAGTCTGTTACATATGTGTACCAATTTTCGTAGCCCTAGATTAAACGTACCACCGGCAATGCTTCGTTAAGTAAGAATTTTGAAACTGTAAATTTGATGCCCCGCCACCGTCATATAGTATGTCAAAAACTTTAGATTTTTTACCATGATGTTGTCCCAGGTGTTGAGATGGTACAGCCCAAGTTTGAAGTCAATCGGGTTAACCGTGTAGGAGAAGCGGGCAAAAGTATGACCCCTGTAAATGTGCAAAAATGGGCCAAAATTGGACATTCAAATACTCATACCTCACTTCCTGTCTATTTTAGGGTACACATATCAAAGAGGTTTTTGTTCATCTGGATGTGCTACAGGTGCCACACAATTTTCGTAGCCATAGGACAATCGTAGCGGGACAGGGATCCGTTAAACCTATGTAGGTGGCGCTACAGAGCCATTTTTCTGTTATCATGTATGGCGACTTTAAAATATCAAATTTTTCGCCAGACCCGATCTGCGTGTAAAGTTTGGTGAGTTTTCGTTCATGTTTAGTGCCTCAAAAATGTGGTTGTTTGCGGAAAAGAATAATAACAAAGAAGAAGAAGAATAACTAGAGCTGCGAGCAGCTATAAAGGGCCCTCGCAACCCGGGCCACGTTGGGGTACTTGCACGTCGGGGTACTGGCACGTTGGGGTACTGTCAAATAGGACAAGCACCATCTAAAATGTTTTTGACAAGCCTTGTGTGTGCAAAGTTGAATCAAAACGCAAAATATGGTGCGCAATTCCCAAAATAAATTCAAAATGGCGGACTTCCTTTTAGGTTTAGCATACGGCTACAGAATACTTTTTGTAGGTCTTAAGCTAATAGGTATGCCTCCCAGTTTTCACAAATCTAGGTCAAGTCATCTTTAGTTGTGTATCGCTTGAATCATACAATTGGAAATGCTCCATAAAAATGCATAGAGGGCGCTATTGAGCACAACGTTGGGTTACTTGCACGTCAGGGTACTGGCACGTTGGGGTACTGTTACATGGAACAAGGACCATTTAAAATGTTAGTTTTTTCCATGCCTTGTCTGTGCAAAGTTTAATGAAAAAGGCCAAAAATGATGTATAATTCCCCCAAAAAATCAAAATAGCGGACTTCCTCTTTGGTTTGGCAAATGGCTACATAATACTTTTTTGTAGGTCTAGCATAATCATACAATCGGAAATGCTTCATAAAAATGTCTAGAGGGCGCTATTTATTGCAAATTGCACAATAAATCTCTGAAAATTCATGTTCATGACAAGTCTGATGTGTTTGCAAAGTTTCATGAGTTTTCATGTGTTTAAAAAAAAAAAAAAAACAGCACTTGACAAACAATGCATTGCTATGGCAACAGCGTGTTACAAAATAAAAAACTTTCGATTACTTTGCATCTTAAACATCTTAAGATGAAACACACCAAGTTTGAAGACAGTCGGATAAATTTTGTAGGAGGGGTTCGTTAAAATATGACCCCTGAAAAAGGCCACAAAAAATGGCAACAAATCCCATCATAAATCAAAATGGCAGACTTCCTGTTTGGTTTAGCACATGGTTCCAAGAGACTTTTTTGTACATCATGGGCTCTTATGTATGCCTGCAAATTATCATAGCGCTAGGTGAAACGTACAACCGGGAATGCTTCGTTAAAGAGGAGTTTTTTAGCTCAAAATGTGATGCCCGGCCCCTGGGGGACTTCCTGTTGGGTTTAGCACATGGCACCAAGAGACTTTTTTGTACATCCTGGGCTGTTACATATGTCTACAATTTTTCGTCGCTCTAGCTGCTTCGTACAACTGGGAATGCTTCATTAAGAAGGATTTTTTCCCTTTGCAAAAAGTGCATGCCACGACAACAGCGTGCGACGAAATAAAAAGCTTTCAATAACTTTTCATCGTCAACATCTTAAGATGAATCACACCAAGTTTGAAGATGATCGGATAAACTCTGTAGGAGGAGTTCGTTAAAATAAGACCCCTATGAAATGGCCAAAAAAATGGCAACATGTTCCAAAGTAAATCAAAATGGCAGACTTCCTGTTAGGTTTAGCATATGGTTCAAAAAGAGTTTTTTGTACCTCGAGGGCTGTTACATATGTCTTCAAATTTTGGTCACTCTAGGTGAAACGTACAGCCGGAAATGCTTCATTAAGTAAAAATTTTGAAATGCAAAATTTGATGCCCTGCCTCTGGCGGACTTCCTGTTAGGTTTAGCATATGGCACCAACAGGCTTTTTTGTAGATCATAGTCTGTTACATATGTGTACCAATTTTCGTAGCTCTAGATTAAACGTATAACCGGCAATACTTCAGATGAAACATGCCAAAGAATGAAGACAATCTGATAAGTTTTGTAGAAAATATGAGGCCTATAAAAGGCCCCCAAAAAATGGCTACAAATAGCAAAGTAAATCAAAATGCCGGACTTCCTGTTTGGCTTAGCATATGGTTCTAAAAGACTTTTTTGTACATCGTGGGCTCTTATGTATGCCTCCAAATTATCATAGCGCTAGGTGAAAGGTACAACCGGGAATGCTTCGTTAAAGAGGAGTTTTTTAGCTCAAAAAGTGATGCCCGGCCCTTGCGGGACTTCCTGTTGGGTTTAGCACAAAGCAGCAAGAGACTTTTTTGTACATCGTGGGCTGTTACATATGTCTACAAATTTTCGTAGCTCTAGCTGCTTCGTACAACTGAGAATTCTTCATTAAGAAGATTTTTTTTCCTTTGCAAACAAGTGCATGCCACGACAACAGCGTGCAGCGAAATAAAAAGCTTTCAATAACTTTTCATCTTCAACATCTTAAGATGAATCACACCAAGTTTGAAGATGATCGGATAAACTCTGTAAGAGGAGTTCGTTAAAATAGGACCCCTATGAAATGGCCAAAAAAATGGGAACACGTTCCAAAGTAAATCAAAATGGTGGACTTTCTGTTCGGTTTAGCATATGGTTCAAAAAGAGTTTTTTGTACCTTGAGGGCTGTTACATATGTCTTTAAATTTTGGTAACTCTAGGTGAAACGTACAGCCGGGAATGCTTCATTAAGTAAGAATTTTGAAACTCAAAATTTGATGCCCCGCCTCTGGCGGACTTCCTGTTGGGTTTAGCATATGGCACCAACAGACTTTTTTGTAGGTCATAGTCTGTTACATATGTGTACCAATTTTCGTAGCTCTAGGTTAAACATACAACCGGCAATACTACGTTTAGTAAGAGTTTTGAAACTCTAAATTTGATGCCCCACCGCCGTCATATAGTATGTCGAAAACTTTAGATTTTTTACCATGGTGTTGTCCCAGGTCTTGAGATGGTACATCCCAAGTTTGAAGTCAATTGGATTAACCGTGTAGGAGAAGCAGGCAAAAGTATGACCCCTGTAAATGTGCAAAAATTGGCCAAAATTGGACATTTAAATACTCATATTTCACTTCCTGTCTATTTTAGGGTACACACATCAAAGAGGTTTTTGTTCATCTGGATGTGCTACAGGTGCCACACAATTTTCATAGCCGTCGGACAATCGTAGCGGGCCAGGGATCTGTTTAACCTATGTAGGTGGCGCTATGGAGCCATTTTTCTGTTATCACCTATGGCGACTTTAAAATATCAAATTTTTCGCCAGGCCTGACGTGTGTGTAAAGTTTGGTGAGTTTTCGTTCACGTTTAGTGTCTCAAAAATGTGATTGTTTGCGGAAAAGAATAATAACAAAAAATAAAAAGAAGAATAATAAGAATTCCTTGAAAAACAATAGGGACCTCGCAGCGGTCGCTGCTCGGGCCCTAATAATAATAATAATAATAATAATAATAATAATAATAACTAGAGCTGCGAGCAGCTATAAAGGGCCCTCGCAACCTGGGCCACGTTGGGGTACTTGCACGTCGGGGTACTGGCACGTTGGGGTACTGTCAAATCGGACAAGGACCATCTAAAATGTTTTTGACAAGCTTTGTGAGTGCAAAAGGCCAAAGATGGTGTGCAATTCCCAAAATAAATTCAAAATGGCGGACTTCCTTTTAGGTTTAGCATACGGCTACAGAATACTTTTTGTAGGTCTTAAGCTAATAGGTATGCCTCCCAGTTTTCACAAATCTAGGTCAAGTCATCTTTAGTTGTGTATCGCTTGAATCATACAATTGGAAATGCTCCATAAAAATGCATAGAGGGCGCTATTGAGCACAACGTTGGGTTACTTGCACGTCAGGGTACTGGCACGTTGGGGTACTGTTACATGGAACAAGGACCATTTAAAATGTTAGTTTTTTCCATGCCTTGTTTGTGCAAAGTTTAATGAAAGAGGCCAAAAATGATGTATAATTCCCAAAATAAAATCAAAATAGCGGACTTCCTCTTTGGTTTGGCAAATGGCTACATAATACTTTTTTGTAGGTATTCTGCTGATAGGGGTCTGTCCTAATTTTCACAAATCTAGCAGAATCATACAATCGGAAATACTTCATAAAAATGTCTAGAGGGCGCTATTTATTGCAAATTGCACAATAAATCTCTAAAAATTCATGTTCATGACAAGTCTGATGTGTTTGCAAAGTTTCATGAGTTTTCACACATGTATAGATAAAAAAACAAAGCAGCACTTTACTTGGCAAACAATGCATCGCTATAGCAGCAGCGTGCGACAAAATAAAACTTGCGATAACTTTGCATCTTAAACATCTTACGATGAAAGACACCAAGTTTGAAGACGGTCGGATGAACTTTGTACGAGGAGTTCGTTAAAATATGACCCCTGAAAAAGGCCACAAAAAATGGCAACAAATCCCATCGTAAATCAAAATGGCGGACTTCCTGTTTGGTTTAGCACATGGTTCCAAGAGACTTTTTTGTACATCGTAGGCTCTTATGTATGCCTGCAAATTATCATCGCGCTAGGTGAAACGTACAACCGGGAATGCTTCGTTAAAGAGGAGTTTTCTAGCTCAAAATGTGATGCCCGGCCCCTGGGGGACTTCCTGTTGGGTTTAGCACATGGCACCAAGAGACTTTTTTGTACATTGTGGGCTGTTACATATGTCTACAAATTTTTGTAGCTCTAGCTACTTCGTACAACTGGGAATGCTTCATTAAGAAGGATTTTTTTCCTTTGCAAAAAGTGCATGCCACGACAACAGCGTGCGACGAAATAAAGAGCTTTCAATAACTTTTCATCCTCAACATCTTAAGATGAGTCACACCAAGTTTGAAGATGATCGGATAAACTCTGTAGGAGGAGTTCGTTAAAATAAGACCCCTACGAAATGGCCCAAAAAATGGCAACACATTCCAAAGTAAATCAAAATGGCGGACGTCCTGTTAGGTTTAGCATATGGTTCAAAAAGAGTTTTTTGTACCTCGAGGGCTGTTATATACCTCTACAAATTTTGGTAACTCTAGGTGAAACGTACAGCCGGGTATGCTTTGTTAAAGAGGAGTTTTTTAGCTCAAAATGTGATGCCCGGCCCCTGGGGGACTTCCTGTTGGGTTTAGCACAGGGCACCAAGAGACTTTTTTGTACATCTTGGGCTGTTACATATGTCTACAAATTTTCGTAGCTCTCGCTGCTTCGTACAAATGGGAATGCTTCTTTAAGGATATTTTTTTTCCTTTGCAAACAGTGCATGCCATGACAACAGCGTGCGACGAAATACAAAGGTTTCAATATCTTTTCATCTTCAACATCTTAAGATGAATCACACCAAGTTTGAAGATGATCGGATAAACACTGTAGGAGGAGTTCGTTAAAATAAGACCCCAATGAAATGGCCAAAAAAATGGCAACACGTTCCAAAATAAATCAAAATGGCGGACTTCCTGTGAGGTTTAGCATATGGTTCAAAAAGAGTTTTTTGTAGGTCATAGCCTTTTACATATGTGTACAAATTTTCGTACCTCTACATTAAACGTACAACCGGCAATGCTTCGTGAAGTAAGAATTTTTAAACTCTAAATTTGATGCGTCGCCGCCGTCATATAGTATATCAAAAACTTTAGATTTTTTACAATGATGTTGTCCCAGGTGTTGAGATGGTCCATCCCAAGTTTGAAGTCAATCGGGTTAACCGTGTAGGAGAAGCGGGCAAAAGTATGACCCCTGTAAATGTGCAAAACTGGGCCAAAATTGGACATTCAGATGATCATACCTCACTTTCTGTCTATTTTAGGGTACACACATCAAAGAGGTTTTTGTTCATCTGGATGTGCTACGGGTGCCACACAATTTTCGTCGCCATAGGACAATCGTAGCGGGACAGGGATCCGTTTAACCTATGTAGGTGGCGCTATGGAGCCATTTTTCTGTTATCATGTATGGCGACTTTAAAATATCAAATTTTTCGCCAGGCCTGATGTGCGTGTAAAGTTTGGTGAGTTTTCGTTCACGTTTAGCGTCTCAAAAATGCGATTGTTTGCGGAGAAGAATAATAATAATAATAATAATAATAATAATAATAATAATAAGAATTCCTACAAAAACAATAGGGCCTCGCAGCGGCACCGCCGCCGCCGCTGCTCGGGCCCTAATAATAATAAGAATTCCTTCAGGAACAATAGGGACCTCGCAGCGGTCGCTGCTCGGGCCCTAATAATGTGTGCTCTGTGAATTAGGTTTAATGTGACAACGGCTTTGATCATTCATGTCATTCTTGAAAACTTTCTATTTCATCTTATCAGTCATGTTTCATTGTAACTTGCTACATATGAAAAAAGATACAATTCTGCCATCTGCTGGCTATAGTTAGTGGCTGTTTTTGATTCCACAACCCATTGACCAGGCAGCGCTGCACTTAGATGTTCATTCTCGTAAATTGTTTGAAATTGTCTCATTGATTTAAAAAAAAAAAAAAAAAAAAAAAAAAAAAAAAACGTAGTTGACGTCATTTAACGTTTATGGCGGCATACATCGTGATTTTACTCATCGTTATTAAAATGTTTTTGGCGGTCAAACAGTTAATTTAACTACTCAGAAAGTTGGGTTGGTCCATTTTTGACCGAATTTGAGTTATTTTAGACCCAATCGTTTTTTGAGTGATGCACTGATCATCATTAGTTCACGGTGTGCTTTTGGTCATATTTTTATTTGGTGATGTGCTTTGTGTGTAAAAGATAGACCAATATGGTTTATTCAGGGCCGATGTCAAATATTAGTTGTCAAGGAGGCTGATAACCGATATTTGTATTCATTTTCAGTTAAAAAAAAAAAAAAAAAAAAAAAAAGGGGGGGGGGGGGGGATATTGGATTAAAAAAAATAAAATAAATACAAATGCCAATCTTTACTTTATTGTAATCTCAAAGCAAGTTTGTTTACCAATTTTTGTGAGACTTTTCAAAATATATATATATATATTTTTTTTAATCTTAGACAATACTACCAAAATTTTAAAATACCTGAAATTGTAAATTTTCACATTACATTAGTTTAATGTCGACCAAAAACTAAAAGTTCCCAGGGTCAGCAGCACCTCTTATAAAGTCAACTGAAAATCTAAATACCGGCAAATAGTTCCTCGAGTTTAAAATGGTTTTAGATTGACCTTTTATCGTCCATCAGATTTAAAAAAAAGGCCAATACTGATATTCGTTAAAATGCCCAATATCAGCGCCTGGCCGATTATCAGTCTACCACTGATAAAGATAAACACTGGCTAATACAGGTTAGGGGAAAAAAAGGTAATCGAGGAAGGATGCTCAGAGGTCAAGTGATAGGATGAGTTAGGAGCAGTACAGAGCGAAGTAGCCGAGGATGTGGGCGCTCGCCTACGTAAGGAGCAGCCGGTGGCTCCTCGCAGCACAAGTGGGCTGCGAACTCCACTGGCTGCCTGCTGACAGGATTTGTACATTCGGCGTTATCGTCACACGTTGATGGAAGCGAGGTGATAATTGGCACACTCAGGAGTGGCTCACTATTTTGCTTTGCAGTTCTCAGTAACAGGAATGGAAGACAAATGATAAATGTGACAGAAAAAGTAGATGTTTTTCAACAGGATCACACTCACTCTAAAGTCTATTCCAACGGTGGCGATGAAGTTGCCTCCCACAAACGCCCCGTCTTTAAATCGCAGCAAGATGCACGTCTTTCCCACCGATGAGTCTCCCAACAGCATCACCTATCAAGCGGAACAAAAACGTCAGCACAGGGAGGGAAATGGGGCATAAACGCAACAATGCTTTTGATAACAATTGCAATTCATCCGTGACGGAAATACCGACTGTTACATGAATCACGCTGAGTGGGAATATTTCCCAATAGAACACACATTGCACAACTCTAGGATGAGCTTCTTTGAAAATATGATGAACATAAATACGGCACCGAGATGCCACCAACATGTGACGCTGGCAAGTGGATTGGATGTTTACAGTCAATACAAGAGCTAATGCTTAGTTTTCATTGACAGAGAACTATTAATTTTGCAAATATAGTTGCAGTTGAACTGCTGCATTAAATCATACTTTTTCAACATATTGAAAATACCTTATTTACCATTTCTCATGATGCACTGCAGTTGCGACTATATACACATTGCTAATGCCAACTAACCTTTGTCCATGTGTGCCAAATGAAGTGCCCTGCAGTCATTGCAAGTGCTGATTCAATTAAACTCGTCCATTGTGTGAGCATCTTGACAGTAACAGGTGTGCCTTTAATGCTTTTGGGAATGGGAGGGGTGCCACAAGTACACCCTCAACAAATATTTGCGTCAGCACATGTGGACAAAGGGAAGCTTTACAGTCTCAAACTGACTTAAATGACAATTAAAACTTTGGGTCTGCACTAAAACACGACACTAGTACACTATACTACTGTAATACATCTAGGGGGGGAAATACCTAAATGACACAAGGCAAATACACACCTTGAAGGCAATATCATAATACTCGTTAATAGAAGCGCATCGCTCCAGCACATATTTGGACGTCCCGTTTTTAGACTGCTTTTGCGTCAACGATGACTTCCTGGTGGACATCGCGATTGCAAACGATGCGTTCACGGAGCCAAAGACACTCTAGTCCAAGATGTAGTCCAGTCAGGACGCACACAGTGTTGTGTGTGCGGATATGCGTGTATGTAGGCTGTAGATCTCAGTCTGTGTCTCCGGTAGTCTCCTGCCCTTTTGATCGCATGCTGTGCGGTCACAAAAAAATGATCACCACGGGAGATTTAAAAAAAAAAATGGAAAAAAGCTCAACCTTCAGCGTTTATGAAAAAATGTAAATAAAAAAAACGCGAATTGGGCCGATTTAGAAGCATCCAGCAGTCAAGAGAGCAGAAAATGACACCCAGCCGGAAACATTTCTCTGCTTTGCATCCTGGCGTGGACAGACGATATGAATTGACGAAGTGTGCACGGCGGCACCGTCTACTGTGTGTGAGTGTGTGCGCGCACACGCGTGTGTTTTCATGAGTGAAACATCATTTGGTCCAGCCCCCCAGGTTTATATTCTACACAAAACAGCTGCAGGGGTCAGATGAGACGAAAGCTGACTCATCCGTGCCACAGGTGTTGTCCATTGAGCATAAGTAGCCTGTTTTTATTTTTACTTAGCTCATTTGAACGCCCCTAACGTTTCATTCATGACCACAATGACGCGGTCACTGTTCTAATCGCCCGTCGGTTATTTCTGGTCTAATTGATTTGCCCCTCTCCTCATCTTCTTAACAAACAACCATTCACTAAGATTTGCTCTTGTCGTGAACAGACGATTCTATTTACAAAAAAACAAAAAAACAAAACTCGTTTGCATAATTAACATGTCAAACGTGTCAGATCGTTTCAGCAGAGTCTATTTAACAATTAAATGTGCAAGCATTTTCCTGCAGTATTTGGCTCCCCCTCGCGTTCGTAATAAGAAACATTTTGTTTGCATGGTGTTCATTGATTCCAATTTAGCACTTTTGTTGCTTTTCAGACCACCCCAGCACGCCACCAACCACCACCCGCACCTCAAAGCACCTAGCAACACATTGAACCACTTTTAAATTTCGTTGGTACGCATTTAGTAACTTTTGAAAAGCGACTCAAAAGGTAAATTGACCAATTCGTCATAACAACAACAACAACAACAAAAGAGCTGTCATACTCAGAAAAACACAGGGCCAGTCTATCTGGCTGCAAATGTGCATTGTAAGCTGCTACATTTACTTGATACATTTAAATAGTTCAACAATCAGTTTTAAAAAGTTCATAAAATGGCCACAAGAGGGCAACCAACATCACGAATACTATGAAGTATTAATGAGGTATCGGCCAACTCGCCCATCCCTAAAGTTTACGATTAAAAACGTGATGATAAACAAACTAATCAAAACAATAAATTTCAAGTCACCAAATAGGCCCTTCGGAGTATCTTTTGAAAACAAATTGGTAACACGGATGGCGGATGGTTTCATTCCACATGAACTGAGACGATCAACAAGAAGTACCAACATCTACTTATAAGAAGCTAACATTGTGAGCTAATGCTAATCTGGGCATCCAACAAAACACAGTGCAGCTCTGCTTACCTTCTGACTTTGATGTATCCATGTTTTATCCCTCCATTCCCAGGCTGAACATAAATGGTGCTTGAGTGAATTCATCACTCACTAATTTGATCATACCATGCCAGTCCCCTATAGTGGAAGGTGTAATGTTGTTATCAGCATTAGAAATGCAACAGTAAAATCGTTGTAGAGGTTTTATTGATTTTATTTTATTCTTTTTTTTTCTTTTTTTTTTAAACGTTTTATGTCACATTCAAGTTGATGCACCACTCCCTCACTGCTTTGAATTTGCAGTAGACTACAGTATAGTTATGAAGTTATAGTTATTTTTTTCCAGACTTTGCAATTTTCATCTTCAGCGGACGATAAAGCTATCTTTCCTCAAAATAAGCATCGACATGAAGCAGAGTAGACTAAAAATAAACCCTCTGACATTTTACTATCACATTTAAATGCTGATAACATGTTTTATCATATAAGACAAACATCTTGGACAACGTTGACTGTTAATATTTTGTGCGATATGCCACCAAATGTGAGTCAGCATGAAGAAAGGACCTTGATCTTTAAATGTCAAAGCTGACAAATATTTAGGCAGCAAAATGTCAGCATATGGTCACAGTCACATTAAAAAAACTGTCTTCACTAGAGTATTACTTTAATGTTAAGGCACTTTTGTTGCATCTTTTGATTTGCGACTTATTAGATTTCATACCCTTACACAAATATTACAAGACACATCAACAGGTCCAATTGAATTCATGGTGATCCACAGTGCAACTGGTGATAACGCATCAAGCACCTTCAAGCTAATCTGAATGGCAAAGGCAATTTCTTGACATTGTCACACTCCACCAAGCTGCTCTATAAACGCAGCGACATGAAGCCAAGTGCCACATCATCCACTACACTGAGCCGTGCCTCTCGTCTGCCCCTCCTCCTCCTCCAACGTCACAAAGCATAATATCGTCCTTGTTTCAAAACGCCACTGGAGCCAACACCCAGAAGCAAACAGACGGCCTCCGCTGTTCAACGTTACAGCCTTCATCACAATCACGGCATCGTGACAGGAGCATAATTATCCTTAATAACCAACATTCCGTCAAGAAAACCCTCACAGGATGTTGAGGATCGTAATGAATGCAGGGAGAAGATGAAGCTTCTTCCCACGACTACACTATTCTGTATTAAGAGGTTCAAGTACTCCACAGTGAATTAAAAACAAAAACAGTCTTCTGTTATGTGACAACTGAGTACAAACAGCCCACCGTGATGCCGTGTCCTTCTCATCACTCAGATGAAGGCAGCAGCTTGTGTGAGGGTGGGGGGGTTGATCTTGCAAAACAAACTCTTGGTGAGTGGGTGCATGACAGGAAGTGTTCACTCACTGTGAAACCGATGCCCACGGAGGTGCTGGTGGAGGACCCAGACATAAAATTGCCCTGCATGCCGCTGTCAACCACTACAAGCGTTTGCTGAAATATAATCATTAAAAAACTAAAAATCATATTTCAACATTTTTCAAGCTCTCTTTGACAACCACATCTACAACAATTAGCATATTTTAAACAGCACTCGTCTGTCTTGGATTGTGCAGGTGGAGTGTTTGACAGCGCGTTGCAAGATGCAGGCAACAATCAGTATGGTCGCCATGGTTATGGTTTCATTGCGCCTGGAGCTATTTGGCAGCAGATGCTCACCTCTCTTTCCTGACATTTATCAGCACCTCCTTCTTCTCCTCCTCAGGCCTTCTCCTGGCATTAAAATTAAAAAAAAAAAAAAAAATTAAAATAAATTAAAAATAACACCAGTGGTGGGGCATGTGTTTCCATAACAAAAAAATAAATAAAATAAAATATATATACTACTACTGATTCGAAAGGCTCTATGCAGATTACACGTGCATATTGTTAAGTCATTTTTGTGGAACAAATAATAGGTTGTAAGGCAGGTTTGTCAATCTCATTTTAATTCAAATAATTGCAAGTACATCCATCCATCCATCCATCCATCCATTTTCTTGACCGCTTATTCCTCACAAGGGTCGCGGGGGGTGCTAGAGCCTATCTGAGCTAGCTTTGGGCAGTAGGCGGGGTACACCCTGGAATGGTTGCCAGCCAATCGCAGTGCAAGTACATTAATTCATTATTATTTAATCGCACAGTAATCTGAACGTTCTTAACAAAAATGAGGGCAAAACCTTTACATCAAATCCTGGGTAACAGACAAATTTCACAGTCATTTAAGTGGTTGTCAATGTGCCACCCAGTGGACAATAAAAGTAGCAACAGTCAATTTTGTTGGAAAAAAAAAATGCCGTTTGTGTTCTGTTCACATAGGACAGATTGGATCCATCGACGGGCCGGTTTTGCATTGCAGGTCATATGTTTGACACCTGTCGTAAGCAGGGTTATTGTAGTTTTGGAACTTTTCATATTAGTTAGTTTTTATTTCGTTTTGAGTATTTGATTTGATTTGATTTTTGATTTGATTTATTGAACATATAAACAAGCAAACAGCAGAAAAAGAGAAATTAGAAAGAAAAGAAAACCCCAATAAAATCATCAATCAATCACAGTTTACATGTTCAAAAGGGAGTAGGAAGAAGTTAAAAACTTAGTCCTCCCTTTGTTTGTTTTTTATTAGTTTTCTGGGTGGTTTTGTTAGTTTTTATTTTTAGTTATTTAATAAATGCTCATTTTAGTTTCACTATTAGTTTTGGTTAGTTAAAAAATAAAAAATAAAAAAAAAAATAAAAAAAGTATATTACTTGTGGTGGTTGACTGGTTAGCACGTCCGCCTCCCAGTTCTGAGGACTCGGGTTCGAGTCCAGGCTCCGGCACTTCCTGGGTGGAGTTTGCATGTTCTCCTCGTGCCTGCGTGGGTCTTCTCCGGGTACTCCGGTCTCCTCTCACATTCCAAATACGTGCATGGCAGGTTAATTGTGAGTGTGGATGGTTGTTTGTCTCTGTGTGCCCTGCGATTGGCTGGCAACCAGTCCAGGGTGTAGCCCACCTACTGCCCAGAGCCAGCTGAGATAGGCTCCAGCACCCTCCGCGACCCTTGTGAGGAATAAACGGTCAAGAAAATGGATGGATGTATTACTTGTGCGTAATTAAAAAACACCGTGGGAGCGACGGCATCTGAAGGTGCTTTTCTATTTCTTTACTTTATTTCATTAACGAATTTTTTTGAATTTTTGTTTGTTTTTTCATTAGTTTTAGTTAACTAAAATAACCTTGTTTGTAAGGTGATGCTTCATAAAAGCCTTCCCTTGACAGACACAAACTAATCTGCAAGCAATGAGCACAAGAATTTTTTTGACAATAAAATGTTGGTGTAAAACAACATTGTGATTAGTATTTGTTGTGGGCTGCAAATTAAGCAGCAAAAATCACCAGTTTTTCTCCATCTCAGGGGCCAGCCATTTTAGCCATTTGCTGTCCACTGAAAATGGCATCACTATTGCTCCACTTAACTCACTCAAGCTCAGAGCTAAGTTGCTAACAACCAATTACGGCTCACATGTTTTCTGAGTTTGGTCAAATGTGATGTCATTTTCAGTCCATAAGCAAGTGGCAAAATGGCCGTCGACTGATATCGATTAAAAACGGTTGGATTCTTCTGATTAATTCATCATAGTCCACAAAATTAATCACAATGGCGTGTTAAGTACTTGCGGAAGTGCATAGAACATTCTTATAAACAAAAGACTTCGGCTTTAAGTGTCATACAAAAAAAAAAAGTTAACCAGTCCAGTGTATAAAGTGAAGTAAAACTACTCACAAATTTGCAGGTCATTGGCTAACTCGTTTATAGCTAAATGCTAGTTATGTCATTCATATTGCTCAATTTGTACGGAGCAGTGAGGCACTTTCCCATTTCTCGCTAAAGTTCCATTTCAGGTCATCACTACAGCAGTGCAAACTTCCTCTTGACGTTCTAACAATCGGTAGGGTGGCGCTTCTTCGTTTTTGTGTGGCTATGTAGCCCTTTTTCCTTCTTGGCGTGGCCCACTATTTTATTTTTGTTTATTTTTAACAATAATAATAATAATAATAATAATAATAATAATAATAATAATAATAATAATAATAATAATAAATAATAATAATAATAATAATAATAAAAAAACGTGAGCATCAAACATGATTAAAACTCCAAAATGTGTTCGACTTTTGAGGCACTTTTCCAAGAACACTTTGATTGAAACAATATGACATTCGTGACGTTTAAATTTGTAATGTATAAAGTATCAATAGTTGAATGTATCTCGCAATTAAGAGCTTTGTTCGATGTACTGCCCTGTGAATGTCTTGTGACCACGGGCAAATTTTTTTTACTAATTAATGCTTCCTTTAATATATATATATATATATTGGCATTACAATCTCTCCTTGGAAAACAGGTAGCGTTTAACCACAAGGAAGCCTTTGGGGGAAAAGATGATTCTATGCACAGTTTGGCTTTATTCTGCATTCTCAGCAGCTTCGGTGCTGGACGTTTCCACGGCAACATAAATCTTCTCGGAGCCTGCAATCTATTCTTAATTGTTTGGGTCATTTAATTAAGAGCGACATAATGACTCTCATAATAACAGTCCTAATGAATGCAGCAGATGAACACATTCACTTGGTTATATTGTTACATAATATCCCAATTCATATTATTAAGTATTTAGCACTGGTGACTAAGCTAACAGGAAAACGCAGTCCAAGTTGTTTTGGTGGAATTCTTCTATTTTGCTGCATAATGTTTTTCATAATTAATATCCTTTACTGCTGCTCATTGGTAAATGTCACAGATGCCAATGTTGGAAAATGTTTTGAATTGGTTTAAAACAATTATGCATCATTAAAGTGGAGGATGTTGAATGTAGGTGTCAAACCTCAAGTAAAACATTTTCACCTCATTTTACTCAGTTTTATCTCATCCATTCCTCATTGTACTCCATAGAGATGCATATTGTTGCTCACCTCATTTTCTTAAAACAAGGAAGTGACAAAGTCTGCAGCACCCTGGAGGGCAAAAACATCTGAGCAGGTTTTACAAAACAGGGAAGCCCAAGACTTGATATCCGTGTCCATTTTATTCACGTCAATGTTCTTGTTGGAGACCTGGCACAATGTACAGTACACACGAGGCCACCCCAGACCTCCTTAGGTTACCACAGCAGCAAGGACGGAAAACTCAACCCCTCCATCACCGATCAGGAAATAAAATGCAAGAAGACCACTAAACTGATGCTACTTTACATTTCAAAGACGTATGGACTGGACACAAATGTTGTCAAACAATACACAGTATAAAAATAACATCTGCAGTTCTCTTTTTACAGACATGGGGCTTCATTGAAGCAAGTGTACTGTGCAATGTATACAAGGTCACTTGAAAAAAAAAAATATATATATACACATTTTTAAGAACATAAAAAAAAAAAAGATCACATTAAATGTGTTAAAACGGCAAACTAAGATGCAGACTGTGCAGGCAGAAATTGCACATCATGGAAACCTTTTAACCCTGCAGTAAACAAGTCATCTTAGCTAAGTAAAGGCAGCTTTGATTTATCTCAAAATAAGTCTTTTAAAAAACAAAAATAAAAACATACAGTGTTTACTATTTCTGGTCAAAGGAATTGAAGTGGTTCTCCTTTGAGTAGAGAGCAGACCCATGCACATAAAAAACAAATCTACACTAATACACAGGCGACATGAAATGTAACATGAATTCAGAATTTCCCTTCTACATTGGCTTCAAATTTAGAACCAAGTGCCTTTGCAAGCAGTGGTTAGAGAACAAATTAACACACGTTTTAAGTGCATAGGGATATCGAATGAAACTTCCAGACACTGTCTGGGACCACAAAGAAGCTATTGCCACTTATACCAAATGTCTTTGGAAAATTTAGAGCATGTCTACATGTGTAAAACGAATTTTGGGTGAAGCATACAATTAACCAATAACTATGTCGCGAGTGACCCACGATTACAAATAAACAACTGACATTTTTCAGCTTGTCGTCGTCACAATGTTATCAAAAGACTGTCCTGTAATGTTATCTAACAGTATAGTGCACTTTAGCTGTTCCATGTCTTCAATAGAAAATGCTTGAAAATAAGAACGTGATTCACAAAGTTTTGTTCTGTCTTGAGATGAGAACAAAACACGGCAAGGAGACTGTGGCTGACTTCAAACTGCATCCTGACTGGAAGTAGAGACAAACTGACCATTTGGGAAGGGTGATGGTTCACACTCCCATAACTGTCATTCAGAAAAAGAAAGAAGAAAAAAAAAGTATCAGGCATTCATATCATCCTGCAAACCAAGAAAAGTCTCTGGGCTGGCAGTCGTCAATGTGCAAATTTCCAGCATTCACCTCTCGCAAGTCTTTTCTACTGAGAATGCTGTGACTCTCCAGTGCAAGATGTCGTGCTGTTTTTGTGGCCTTTCGCTTTGAGCCAAACTTCCCACGCGCACGCACAGACTTCTCCTGGAGCTCTCATTGCTGCTTGCAGCCTCCGGCACGGGCGTGCGATTCCTTTATGTCGGTCCCACACTGGGGCTACCTGATTCTCCCGTCACTTTTAACTGGGCCCAATTCAGATTTGGGGTCCGGGGACAGGGAGCTCCAGGTTGTTTTGGAGCATGGCACCAAGGCCGCGCAGGATGAAGTCTGCGTGGCGCACGAGTCTCCGAAAACCCAGAAGTTCGCCACAATGCGGTCGACCCACGTTTCAAGGGGCGGGCCCACCAACTGGGCATTTCGCTGCGCTTCCAGCATGGCGGGCTCTTGAGGTGGCAGCTTCAGTATGGAACTCAACTGCTGCAAGCTCTGCTCCAGGTACAAATTTCCTGGTGGGCCTGCATGCAGCCAACTGTCCTTATCTGTGGGAGGCATTCACGTTTACAGACATGACAAGAATTCTTTGCAGATGACAAAAATGTACTACAATGATCAATTGCAGTCAAACTCTATGGTGTGGATTCAATTCCCACTCAGTGATGTGCATTAATGTGAATGGTTGTGCAATCCTATGCTGCTCTGAGATTAACCGGCGACCAGTCCACTTGTGTCGTCTGCCTTCCACCAAAAGTTCGCAGTAGATAATAGGCAGTATAGGCCATTGTCTCTTAACCAGTGCGCCGATTCAATTCGATTCCAATTTCTTGGGTCTGCGAATCGATTCAGAATCAATTTTCGATTCAAAATGATTTGACTGACAATGATTTCTGCTTCATTTTATAGCTGAGCAAATAATTGTCATGATCTACTTCAGTCTGACTCACTTATGCTAATTAGCGTGCTACTCGCGGCACTTTTATCCCTCAAAAGAATGACTATTCATACAAAACGCTTCAGGAATGTATACAGAGAAGCATCTTAACATTACTCACTGGCATATGCTCTACCTACGCTGCAAAAACAACTTTTATGTTGCTACACCATAACTGTGTACAGAACGCACGGAACCACAATGCCCCTAAGTGGCCAAATCGGGTACAACATGAACAGCGTTTCCAGTACACAAACAAGGGCAAGACAGTATAAAATAATTTGAATAAAATAGATTTTAGGACAATGCTATTTAGCGCAACCACCGGCCGGCGGATTAAGTGGAAGTAAACACGTACCTTCGGTGTGCTCTTTTGTACGTGAATGATGCATCTTAGGCAGTTTTCTGAGGTAAATCAATCATTAAACATGTCTTTAATCCTTCGCCCCCAGCCATTTTCACAGAAGCAATCCCGTTCGCCCCCGGCTGTTTTACTGGATTTTGACTGATTTTGCAAGGCCCACAGAATATTGTGTTCTATTGCTATAAAAACATGGAACCTACCAAAAGAAAGATTAAAGTCTCTTCTTTCATCAGGAAAAAAAGTATATTTCAATCTGTTTCCCTTTGCAGCAATTAGCATTAGAATATAGCTAGGTTTAGTCATTTTTCACAAATTATTTAAAATTCTAAGTAATTTAGCTTTTTTTCTAGATGGCCCTGGTTGATCTCCTTGCTCTGCTGCCACCTGCTGGACGCTTGTGTAATAACTACCATTTCTGCAACTGTTCTTTCAGTTGAGAGGCTGCATTAAAGCCTTCTGTATGCTCTAGCATTAAAAAAACAAACAAACACGCAAAAAAAAGTATAAATACGTCTTTGGGACACTAAAACATTTAAAATAAAATGTATTTATACGTTCTTGGGAGCAAATGAGTTAAATGTGTAGAATTATAAACCAAAGATATATCACTATATTTTCTTCATTGAAAGTGTACAAAATTATGTTTTTCAGAAAGATCAAGTGGTAGGTGATGATTTTGAGAAGGAAATTTGAGTAGTAATTACAGCAATGTTGGCCATGATAGAATTAAGCATTGCATATTTCTTAGCATTGGCAATTTCTTTTATATAGTTTGATTATAATTTGCCTAATGTATCTGTAAGAATATTTGCACTTTTGATTTTAAGATATTATTTGCGCTTTTCCATGTTATGTGAACCAAGTTGTTGCTTGATGATATACAATAGATATAAGTTTAAAAAATGAAACGCTATAGTCATTTTAATTTAGTTATTGTTTTTTTTTCCCTATGGGTGGTGTGGCTTGAGATTTTGTCCACGAAAAACGTGTGCTGCCGTGGCTCAAAAAAACGTTGAGAAACACTGGTATAGGCAATGGATGGAAGAGCTGCTATTGTAAAGAACATTCTGCCATCTTGTGGTTCTTCTTTGAACTACAGTCTTTACAACACCTGAATATGTGTTGCGGCTCTCCCAAAGGCAAAGCGTAGATATCAAAATATTGCATACGTTCATGTTGATTTAAAACGGCATACAAGATGCTGACCAGAAAATAATTATTAATGTTGGTTATTCATGGGATTTGATCAAAAAACAGCAACTAATAAAATGCCAAAAAATAAAGAAATACTACGTAAGCCTCACCTTTGCGCAGTGTCTGTTTATCTTTGAAGGTTAAGGGCATGATGAGAAACTGAACTTGGGCCACCCGCTCCCACTGCTTCAACACACGTACTGTCCAAATGCCAGGCCGCAGGGGGCGCTGCAGCGGTGGCTTGTACTGGGTGTATTCTGCATCCACATCCACCGTGATGTCATAAGAAGACGCCACCACCTGGGCGGGGTCAATCCACACCACAGTGGCTGTCAGGTTGGGCCCGCGAGCCCATTTTTGAACTGCCAGCGGCTCGTCCATAGGACCTATGATGCTGCCAAAATTACGAAATATTCTTTCTTTTGGATCCCATTCTGTGCCGATCTGTTAAGGAAAAGGATCAAGGGTTATATGATCAATACATATTTCGCTGTTTATATTCAGCAAAGCTCTCTCAGAATTCTTTTTTTTTTTCTTTCTACAATGTTGAAGACATTCGACAAGTATCCCCTCAGAGTGTGCTCACCTCAATATTTTTGAGCCTTTCAAACACCTTAAGATTCTTCTCAAGCACCAATGGCGTGTGGGGCACAACCCACGTCTCTATTGACTCCTTGACCTTTGACCCCACAGCCTGAACCTCCTGACGTATCAAGTACCCTTGAAAGCGGTCATCATAGAAGTACAAGTGCACTGACTGAGGGTAGCCAATTGGTTCAAACCTGTCTCGATGTGGGGGAAAAAAAAACTGCGTAAATCAGACGGCAAACTAAAAAAATAAATCAGGTAGAAAATATCAATTTGAATCACTGTTATTCATAAAGCTTCCAGACCTGCAGGCCTCAATTCTGCCCTCAGATGCTGCAAGACTTTTCAGGCCCAGGCGAAACAAAGAAGCGTGAGCAGTGAGCGCCACGTCACTGAGCGAGCCCACACCATCCATCCGCTCAAACTGGTTCTCCCAGTACGCCTTAATGGCAACAGTTCCCGGTGCATACTGGCCATACAGGTGGGTGTCCAGGATGTCAATGGCTTCCTGGTTCACTGACGACTCAAATTTGCGTGCGAAGAAAGTCGGTCGGGACAATTGCTGTGGTTAAACAAAAGGAGCGCAATTAGTGGTAACTAATCATCTTGTGCTGTCTGACTCGCTCACCTGGATGCGAATGAGGTCTTGGGGTTTGAAGTCATTTGGAGAGCAGCCACACCAATCCACGATGTGCTTGTACTGGCATTTGCAGCCCAGTTTACGATTCCAGTTGGTCACACGAAGGTTGTTGTCCACCAGGCTGTCGCACATGTGACTGTTTCCGAGCACGGTGTGGAAGAACGACTGCGAACAATACGACAGACCTGTGATTTGTGTGTTACTTTGAGAACATCTTTGCAAAATAGCTGGGTTTGAATAGGCTTGGTACTTGGCGTATGATAAGATTTCACAGTAAATTTACTGATAGATCAAATTCAACAACCACATGGATAAACAGCTTCATACCAAGGTCAATGCACAGCAGTGTCACATTACCTATCTTAAGACAAAAAAAAAATAAAATAAAAAAAAATAGGAAATCTTTGAATCCTTGAAACATCAACTGCAAATATAACTTGAAAGGATAATGACAAAATAAAACATTAAGGAATTGAAATAAGAATAGAATAAATTAATATAATCATAACTGAAAAAAAGCAAAAAACAAATAATGACTACTCATGTGCGTTTTGGTCTCTTGGGGGCAGTGTGGTGCCGTGCATCCATGGCATACACACAAAATAAGTACAGAAGAAAGTTGCTATTGAATTTTATTAAAATAACTCATTTTTTCAAACATAGGGAAGAATGTGTGTCTGTGTAGTGTTATCTCACCTATGGGTATGTGTTCCCACAGCATTTGTGTGTGGATATTCGTTACTTGAAGGAAAAACACTCCGAGTCGATGCTAACTTCCTGTTAGCATTTGAATGGGAACCTCCCTTCGCTATTAGCAATAGCGCTAGGTTAGCGATGTTTTAAAAACAAAGCACGTTTTGTATTTAAATATACATTGGATGTAATTCTTAACATTGTGTGTTTAGTTTTACAGTTAACTTCAACTGAGGTGTCATTAAACATCTTAAAAGGACGCTTAGGGACAACAGAATAATATATATTACACACTTTCTAGTTGCTAATGCTACGCAAGCAAAATGGTGCATTCAGGGTACTTTCACAGCATTGCAAACTTCAGTTTTCTTTGATAACATTTTAAAATATCAGCCATTTGAGCGAATTGGCCGATTGTTTTGGCCGATGTGTGAAGGCCAATAATCGGCCGATTATAATCGGTCGGGCCCTAATCGGGCCTACTCACCTCAGCGGGGAGCAGAGTATAGGAATAGAACTGCTTGAGTCCCGACACCAGCTCGTCCTGGGAATTGATGACATACTCCACAAAGCGGCGGGTGAGTGCGAACCAATCGGAGCCACCCGACACTTCCAGGCCATCTGGGATGCTGCGCTCTCCCAGGCGCCACATGTGGTTGTCACACTCGTGAAACAGACGATCAAGGCCCTGCTTCTTAATAAACCTTCAACACAAAACAAGTGCCACTGATTGATTGAGGAAGCAATTGTCCTAGTACATTTTTGCTGTCCATTGATTAGTGCCATCATGTATTCTAAACTCTTTCAGAAAGCACTTTATATTTTAAAGTGGAACCAACCAAAAAAATAAAATAAATAAATAATAATAATAATCTTCACAATATGTTCTATGGAGCCCTGCTAGTCTAAGCACAACATTCTGATTAATATTGTGTTTGTGGACAGTTAATAAGCACAATCCACCCATTTTTATCTATCTCAAAGGGCGGCCATTTTGTCACCTGCTGTTGATATCACAGTTACTCAGGGCTCAGCCCAGGTAACGACCAATCACCGCTCCGGTTTTCTGAAGCTGAGCCGTGAGTGGTCGTTACGGAGGAGCAACTGTGATGTCACTTTCAGTCCACAGCAAGTGACAAAATGGCCACCAGGGGATTTTGCTGTTTAACTCATATTCTACAAACGTAACATTAATCAGAATGCTGTTGGATCTCTTATACTCTGCTGCCACCTGCTGACCATTTTTTGTAATAACTACCATTGCTTTAAGAAATATCTTCAGGTCAGAGGCTGCATCAAAGCCTTCTGTATGTTCTAGCATTAAAAAAAAAACTTTTAAATACGTTTTTGGGACCATGGGAATATTTAAAATAGAATGTTTGTATGCGTTTTTGGATGCAAATGAGTTAAATTGATGTCTTGATGTTTTATAGACTGAACACAAAGCCTCACCGGGCGTTCTCTCTGCCATGGGACTTGAGGAAGTTCTTGTCTCTGTGCTGTGATAAAAAGGCCACCAGCTCATCATTAGTCCTGTAGCACAACAAAAAGAACAAGAGCATTCAGTGAAGAACCAAAATAATACATCTTTGGAATGTGGTGTGTTGGTGATTGTACATTCATGAAAGGAACAGCTTTTTCATGGAAACTATATATCAGAGATTGACTAAATTAACTGTCAGCCCTAAGGGTGACTTCTCCCAAAAATCTGTTACATTTTGTATTCCAAATGAGGAGTTGAATCACAATCACTGCGTAGCACTCAAAATTCACAAATGAGGAAGATACACAAGGAAAATTAGAAGATGAAACAAACCACAAAGCTTTACAGAGACTTGCTATTTTGCAGGTTATTGTAGGGGTTATAACATATTTGCATTGCATTGTTTTTGTTTTTTATATAAACTTGGCTGACCAACGAACCTGGTGGGAAAGTCCGTGCCGCTGAGATTGATGAAAAAATCCCACTTCCAGTCCAGCATGGACAGGAGGTCCTGCATGCTGCGCAGGTACGCCTTCAGCAGGCTGGCACCACCCCAGATGGTCACCATTCTCCAGGGCGTCGCACGTATATTGGGGTACTGCTGGGCTATTTGGAGGACCTCCCGATGCATGTAGCCTGACCGCTGGAAGGTGTTCCGATCATGAGGTCAAAAGTGCAAATGAGGACATGTTTTGAGGACAAACACACAAAAGCTGGTTCATGTTAACACATATTACCACGGCAAAATGATGTACACACATTACATTGGAATGAAATGTTACAACACTAAACATAAATCATAACACTATAAATAGTCAGAAATCGAAAAGTAGTACAATGCATTCCCTTGTCAAAGTGATGTTAGGCTAAATCATCAGAATTCAGGCTAAGGAAAAACTGCTCAACAGGGGATTAGTCAGAAGTGGGGAACAAATATGCATGTGTAACCACTATCACTGTCTTAGAACTGTATGAGTCACAACTAAAAATACATCACATTGCAGTTACATTTGCTGAATTAACAGCAGCTTATTTCCAGACCAACACACCTAATTAAAGTTTCTGGTGTGATAAGCAGTTTCAAGAAATTAAACATTTGGGTGCACAAATTGATTAGTAAAGCTAGACATCTTAAATAAAACAGACACGAAACTGCAGATCTCCCCCCCCCCCCCCCAGATAAATTAAATAAATAAATACTAAATACTGCTGTAACTTATAAAAGGTAGTGCAATGTTGTATGCTACAAATATTGGTCTCACAACTAGCTACAGGTTGGCCTTTTGAATTCCAACAGCACGTGATGTTCACTAAATCCAGCTGCTAAGAATAACATCCCTTTATTCTAATCCCCTCACCCATGCTGTTAGACAGACCTGTAGGATAAATGCAACCTACATAATAACATCAGTGGCAGGTAAACACATTTTTGAACTCAGTTAAAGCTGACACCAAGAAAAGTGGCCAACAATATTGTAGTGTTAACTTGCCCAGAGGTTAGGCTGGGCAATACATCAATTAATTTGATTAATGGTCATTATAAAAAACTGAGTCATTGAAAATTTGCTAAATCCTAAAATCGAGTTTTGTCTAGTGGAGTATTAAAAGTTGTTGTTCTTATGTTCAGTGCCATCCAAATGTTTTTGAGAGTTGTATTTTTGCCCAGTGCTGGACGGGTGGTTTAAAGACATATTTACAATAGCTACCAACTACTTAATTGTGGCATTTAAAGCACAAACAACCAATGTTAAGTTTATGTTAAAACTGATTTAGAATCATTATATATTATCTTTCTCTGAACATTTTGAACAAGAATTATTTTTTAATTAATGAAACATTTACCCCTCCGTGAGCCGGCACCTTAACGTGGTGGAGGGGTTTGCGTGTCCCAATGATCCTAGGCGCTATGTTGTCTGGGGCTTTATGCCCCTGGCAGGGTCACCCATGGCAAACAGGTCCTAGGTGAGGGGCCAGACTAAGCACGGCTCAGAAGACCCCTTATGATGAGTGATATAAATGGAAGCACGTTTCCCTTGCCCGGACGCGGGTCACCGGGGCCCCCCTCTGGAGCCAGGCCTGGAGGCGGGGCTCGTTGGCGAGCGCCTGGTGGCCGGGCCTGCACCCATGGGGCCCGGCCGGGCACAGCCCGAAGAGGCAACGTGGGTCCCCCTTCCCACGGGCTCACCACCGGTGGGAGGGGCCAAAGGGGTCGTGTGCAGAGCAGGCTGGGTGGCAGCCAAAGGCGGAGACCTCTGCGGACCGATCCCCGGCTACAGAAGCTGGCTCTCGGGACATGGAATGTCACCTCTCTGGCAGGGAAGGAGCCCGAGCTGGTGTGTGAGGCCGAGCTGTTCCGACTAGACATAGTCGGACTCGCCTCCACACACGGCTTGAGCTCTGGTACCAGTCTTCTCGAGAGGGGTTGGACTCTCTTCCACTCTGGTCGCCCACGGTGAGAGGCGCAGAGCAGGTGTGGGCATACTTATTGCCCCCTGGCTCGGCGCCTGTACTTTGGGGTTCACCCCAGTAGATGAGAGGGTAGCATCCCTCCGCCTTCGGGTGGGGGGACGTGTCCTGACAGTTGTTTGTGCATATGCACCAAACAGCAGTTCAGAGTACCCACCCTTTTTGGAGTCCTTGGAGGGTGTGCTGGGGAGCGCTCCCCCTGGGGACTCCCTCGTCCTGCTGGGGGACTTCAACGCTCACGTGGGGAATGACAGTGAGACCTGGAGGGGCGTGATTGGGAGGAACGGCCCCCCTGATCGGAACCCGAGCGGTGTTCTGTTATTGGACTTCTGTGCTCATCACGGTTTGTCCATAACGAACACCATGTTCAAACATAAGGGTGTCCATATGTGCACTTGGCACCAGGACACCCGAGGCCGCAGTTCGATGATCGACTTTGTAGTCGTGTCATCGGATTTGCGGCCGCATGTTTTGGACACTCGGGTGAAGAGAGGGGCGGAGCTGTCAACTGATCACCACCTGGTGGTGTGTTGGCTCCGATGGTGGGGGAAGATGCCGGCCCGACCCTGTCAGAAAGAGTTTCAATGCCCACCTCCGGCAGAGCTTCTCCCTTGTCTCGGGGGAGGCGGGGGACATTGAGTCCGAATGGGCCATGTTCCGCGCCTCCATTGTTGAGGCGGCCGGTCGGAGCTGTGGCCGTAAGGTGGTCGGTGCCTGTCGCGGCGGCAATCCTCGAACCCGCTGGTGGACACCAGCGGTAAGGGATGCCGTCAAGCTGAAGAATGAGTCCTATCGGGCCATTTTGGCCTGTGGGACTCCGGAGGCAGCTGACAGGTACCGGATGGCCAAGCGGAACGCGGCTTCGGCGGTTGCTGAGGCAAAAACTCGGACATGGGAGGAGTTCGGTGAGGCCATGGAAAACGACTTCCGGACGGCTTTGAAGAAATTCTGGTCCACCATCCGGCGTCTCAGGAGGGGAAAGCAGTGCACCATTAACACTGTGTATAGTGGCGATGGGGTGCTGCTGACCTCGACTCGGGACGTCGTGAAGCGGTGGGGGGAATACTTCGAAGACCTCCACAATTCCACCGACAGGTCTTCCTTTGAGGAAGCAGAGCCTGGGTACTCTGAGGTGGGCTCTCCTGTCTCTGGGGTCGAAGTCACTGAGGTGGTTGGAAAGCTCCTCGGTGGCAGGGCCCCGGGGGTGGATGAGATCCGCCCGGAGTTCCTAAAGACTCTGGATGTTGTGGGGCTGTCCTGGTTGAGACACCTCGACAACATCGTGTGGACATCGGGGACAGTGCCTCTGGATTGGCAGACCGGGGTGGTGGTCCCCCTTTTTAAGAAGGGGGACCGGACGGTGTGTTCCAACTACAGAGGGATCACACTCCTCAGCTTCCCTGGTAAGGTCTATTCAGGGGTGCTGGAGAGGAGGGTCCGTCGGGAGGTCGAATCTCGGATTCAGGAGGAGCAGTGTGGTTTTCGTCCTGGCCGTGGAACAGTGGACCAGCTCTACACCCTCAGCAGGATCCTTGAGGGTGCGTGGGAGTTCGCTCAACCAGTCCAGTCAACCATGTGTTTTGTGGATTTGGAGAAGGCGTTCGACCGTGTCCCTCGGGGAGTCCTGTGGGGGGGTGCTTCGAGAGTACGGGGTACCGAGCCCCCTGATACGGGCTATTCGGTCCCTGTACGACCGTTGTCAGAGTTTGGTCCGCATTGCCCGCAATAAGTCGGATTCGTTTCCGGTGAGGGTTGGACTCCGCCAAGGTTGCCCTTTGTCACCGATTCTGTTCATAACTTTTATGGACAGAATTTCTAGGCGCAGCCGAGGCGTTGAGGGGTTCCGGTTTGGTGGCCTCAGCATTGCATCTCTGCTCTTTGCAGATGATGTGGTGCTGTTGGCTTCATCAAGCCGGGGCCTCCAACTCTCACTGGAGCGGTTCGCAGCTGAGTGTGAAGCGGTTGGGATGAGGATCAGCACCTCCAAATCCGAGACCATGGTCCTCAGTCGGAAAAGGGTGGGGTGTCGTCTTCAGGTCGGGGATGAGGTCCTGCCCCAAGTGGAGGAGTTCAAGTATCTTGGGGTCTTGTTCACGAGTGAGGGTGGGATGGAGCGGGAGATCGACAGGCGGATCGGTGCAGCGTCTGCAGTGATGCGGACTCTGTATCGGTCCGTCATGGTGAAGAAAGAGCTGAGCCAAAAGGCAAAGCTCTCGATTTACCGGTCGATCTACGTTCCAACCCTCACCTATGGTCACGAGCTGTGGGTCGTGACCGAAAGAACGAGATCCCGGATACAAGCGACCGAAATGAGTTTCCTCCGCAGGGTGTCCGGGCTCTCCCTTAGAGATTGGGTGAGAAGCTCGGTCATCCGGGAGGGACTCAGAGTCGAGCCGCTGCTCCTCCGCGTTGAGAGGAGCCAGTTGAGGTGGCTCGGGCATCTGGTTCGGATGCCTCCTGGACGCCTCCCTGGGGAGGTGTTCCGGGCATGTCCCACCAGCGGGAGGCCCCGGGGATGACCCAGGACACGCTGGAGAGACTATGTCTCTCGGCTGGCCTGGGAACGCCTTGGGATCCCACCGGAGGAGCTGGTTGAAGTGGCTGGGGAGAGGGAAGTCTGGGTTTCCCTCCTGAAGCTGCTGCCCCCGCGACCCGACCCCGGATAAGCGGAAGAAGATGGATGGATGGATGGATGAAACATTTAATTTTAAATAGTTTTTTTTGTCTGTTTATTATCTTAAAATAGATTAAAATCATAATTGTCCTGAATGACTGAAAAAAAAAAAACAGAGATTTTATCTTTTTTTGCCCAGCCCTACCCAGAGGAATCACTTTCATACTATTTTATTAAAATTGTGCTATGTTTTACATGTCAGTAAAGTCTCCTGATCTTCTTACCTTGTCGACATGGATGTAGTAGTAGTGGTCCCAGTGGTATATCGCTTTAATGAGCCGCTTGAGCTGCCGTACAGAGCGGCCGTGCACCATCAAGACAAAAACCACACGGACAGGATTCTCTACGTTGGCCAGGCTGTTGTCCAGCTCACCAGCTGACTGAACAGCACTTGATACACCTAATGAAGGAGGACATAAAAAAAAAAAAAAAATGGCGCTTTTGACTTTGAGAAATACGGAAGAGGATTAGGTCCAGTGAAAAGAAAAAAAAAATGTTGGCTGGATTCTGACTTTATTCTTTTCTCAGCATTCTGACTTTAAAGTGAGAGCTCAACTTCTCAGAATACTCACTTTAAAGAACAGTTTGGATTTTTTGACATGAATCTCTATTTAATCCTCACCTCCAGTGTGTGCGATCATCACTGACTTACCCTTGACAGCGTTCTGTAACACGAGTTCTGGTCCAGTGTTGGTCGAGAGGACAGTACTCCGGCAAGTTGACTTGGGTCACGGAAATAAAGCGTTTATCTTCTAAAAACAATTAGTGTTCAAAAGAGTGATACATTTGCATCATTAAACTCCTTTTCTGAAAAAAAGTCAGACGCCATTACCGCCAGGCACTACTTTTCTGTTCGTTCGTATCACTGCAAGGCGCCCTGCATACGGCCCTGCATACGGCTGGGAAAAAAAAAGTCAACTTTAAAAATAGGTCAACTGGAAAAATTTAAGTCGACGCTCCGCCCAGAACCATGTTTGCGCTGTCGCCGTCCATGTTTCACACGGACCTTTTATGCCGCCGCGCAGTGTGTTGCGAACTTCAGTCAGAAGAAGGCGGACAGAGTAATATTTATTTATTTATTTATTTATTTTTTAAATGACTTCTGTTTGGGTGGTCTGATTGGTTGTTTGAATTTGGAGGTGTGTTGCACACCGCCATTAGCCTAATTGCGCATACAGTTCTTTTACTGCAAGCGTACATGTACACTCGTACAGTATTTACAATATTTATTAGTTAAGATTATGTCCTCATTGGTTGCACTATTTTAAAATGGAGGAAAAGCGAATGGATAAGAGGACAGAGGTACAGGCTCTTCTAAACATTTAGGAGAGGAAGAGAGCACGACTTTGAATCGGAGTCACCAAGCCACCATGCACGTTATTACTGCCAAGCTTGGTTGGTGAGGTGAACAGCTAAAATGCTCACACGACCCTCAAAAAGTCTGTAAAAGCTGCAAAGATACACCAGGACTTTTAAACGCTCATGGATCAGTACAGCAGCATGACTGCCGAGTGAATGGGACGGCCAAAACGATGCCACGGTTCATGGATACCGGAGCAATAACATGGATTCAGCGCATCACGGATAGACAAAGGTAAACGCAACAATAATGTTACAGAAATACTTGTAATATTATTGTCATTTAGTTCGCTCCCTCGTGTGGCACTTGGCAGCTGCTTAATTGTGTGACAGTCACTTTCTATTAGTCAGCAGTTATTTATTTCGCTGCGACCGTCAAATCTCCTGCGAGCGTTATTTTGCCGTGAACACTCGGAACGAAAATTCTTGGCCTGCCGTGAATACCACGGTTACTTATAGACATTCACAAGTGTATATGAATAACACAAATGTGCACGACCAGTTCGTTGCGGCGTCGTGATGGCCGTTTTGTCGAGTCAAACACATTTCACGGGGAGTTAGCGTTTCACGGTAACGTAGGCAAAGTTTTACACTCACCGTGACAGAATAACCCCCTCACAAACACGGCTTGAATCGCAAAGCCACGTCATCTTGGTCGCGAAAGAAGAGCTTGTTCCCCTCGGCGTTAAAAAAAAAAAATAAATAAATAAATAAATAAATACATACATAAATAAATAAATAAAAAACATCGGCGTGACAAAATAACACTCGGTGATCAGCTGCTGGTCACGGCAAACAACTAACAAACTAGGGGTGTTAAAAAAAATCGATTCGGCGATATATCGCGATACTACATCGCGCGATTCTCGAATCGATTCAATAATCGGCAGAATCGATTTTTTTTTTTTTTTTTAGGATTCACACCTTGAGCATGGAAGAATGTTATATGAACGGAACATGAAGCCTTAATATTTTATTTTAATGCTGTTCAAAACATGAAACAGATTACAACCTCTATAAGACTGAAATTTCAGATAAATAAATAATACATTTTCATATAAATCTTACACTCTACAAGCTTACTGATTAGTATTTTCTAAATTTGAATGAAAAAAATCGCAACAATCGACTTGTAAATTCGTATCGGGATTAATCGGTATCGAATCGACCTGTGAATCGTGATACGAATCGAATCGTCAGGTACTAGGCAATTCACACCCCTATAACAAACAAACAACAACCATCGCCTACAACATTGAAATGAAGGGAAGTGTATGTATGTATGTATGTATGTATGTGTGTATGTGCGTGCGTGCGTGCGAGGCTGCGTGCGGGCGCGCCGCAGTTACACTAAATTAACTAAGACTATTATTGTACAGGAAATATAAGGAACAATGGATTTTATATACAGATTATCCACTCAATTCAACACTTGTTCAACATTTGCGGCCTCAAATCTTTAAAAAATAAAAAAAAATAAAAATGTAAATAATAATAATAATAATAATAATAAAAAGTCGATTAGTCGTTAAAAATATGAGAAGTAGAGTCGATTTTTAAAAAAGTCATTAGTGAGAGCCTATACGTTGTTTGTCTTTTCGAAGGCGGAAGCCGTGCGGATCAGCTGTCTGCAGCGCGTCGATCAGCTGTCTACAGGGCGCCGCGCAGTGATACGAACGAACAGAAAAGTCGTGCCCCCCATTTAAGTTGTCTTCCTCATCCTTTACATACTTGGGTGTAAAAGTCACCAAATCTCATTATAATCTATTCAAAACAAATTTCATCCCTTTGCTTGAGCAGTGCAAACAGGATATTAAAAGATGGTCTATATTGCCGCTCTCCCTGATTGGCAGAGCAAATTCTGTAAAGATGAATATTGTCCCGAAGTTTTTGTACTTGTTTCAGGCACTGCCTGTATTCATACCACAATCTTTTTTCAAGAGCCTGAATCAAATTATTTCCTCTTTTATATGGGACAATAAACCAGTTCGCATACGAAAGGAATTTATGGAAAGACCTAAAGATGTAGGGGGGCTTTCTCTTCCAAATTTGCGTACATATTATTGGGCTGCAAACTTTAATGCCATATCCCTATGGTTAAAAGTTTGGGACAATAAAATTCCTGCGTGGCTCCAGATTGAAAAGTCCACTTGTGGCCGATATTCACTCCCTGCTTTACTATGTGCCTCATTGCCTTCACTGGTTAGCAGTAGGGGTGTTAAAAAAAATCGATTCGGCGATATATCGCGATACTACATCGCGCGATTCTCGAATCGATTCAATAATAGGCAAAATCGATTTTTTTTTTTTTTTTTTTTTTTTTTTTTTTTTAGGATTCACACCTTAAAGGGACACTTTACTTATTGATCCATTTTTAGCAGCAAAAAGTTGCTACTTTTTCAATAATTAATTTGGTGACGTGATTATTTTTTTATGTACATTTAATAACTTTTAAACCATTGTTAAAATGAATCGAACGCCGGCATGTTTGTTACACGTGACTAAATAACCCGGATGTTTACGTCACTAGTGTGTAAACGCTACACTATGGAAGCACTATGCAACGCGGCCGTGCATCTAGCGTCAAACCCGGAAGGATTAAACCTTATCGCTTCGAGCCAACACGACAAAATAACACTACCGAAGGAAAGTCTGCCTTGGATGTGAAAGTTGTGGCGCCAGATGGTCTTTTCGGGCACAAAATAAACTTTGACGAACGAGTGAATCAGGCGGGGGGTGAGTGGTGCTCGTGCGGGAGCTGCAGGAATGGACAATCCGCTAATGAATGTGTGCTGTCTGGAAATGAAAGAACTCGAAGATCGGTTCCTTGCGGACAATCTCAACTGCATCCTGGAACATCAGACATTCAACATGGCAATACTAAATAGACATTCTCAGGATAGCTTTGGTTGCGATGAAAGATGTGAAGAAGAAAAGTCTTGGAGGAGCAAATATCCAACAGGTAAAGTGACACACAGTACGAGCAATGCAAAACGTGTGGAACTGACGAAATATTTCAGGAAAAAGAAAAAATAGTAAAATTAAATGTATCGTCGTTACAGCACCCAACCTCCCCTAGCTGTTTTTTTTTTCTTTTTTGCGTAGCGTCCCGATGCGGTCAGGCCAGCCGCCACTCGAAAAGACGAAGTCAAGCCAGCCGCCCCAACGATTGTTAATACTGTGCATTACGGTAACGTGCCGACGTGCCCCTGCGTTGGCCACCTTCAAATGAATTATGAAATAAAACAGTCCGTGCAGTATAATAACCAATGCCCCCCCACCCCCGAAACATGCCTACCTTTCGCTTTAAATTTGCTTCGCTTCTCCGAGATCTTTCAGTGGCCGTAGTAAGACCTCGATTTGTGTCGGCTGTTGTGAGAGTGAAGGCTCCGTGTTGCTAGCAGTTGCGGCTCCTCCATCGGCTTGATTATTTCCCACGTCTGGTTCTTTAAAGATACTCGGTACTGCGTTGGGCTTTAGTATTAGGCGTGTGGCGTACCCCATCTCAAATTGTAACATATATTCGAAGTCCTCATGCCTGAAATGTTCGCTGCGCGCACGCCTGCTTGTCCTTCGGGAGGTTGACAGCACTTAGCAAACAAACCATTGTCTACTCAAGTAGCTTTTTTTTTTTTTTTTTTTTTTTTTTTTGGGGGGGGGGGGGGGGGGGGGTCTCGCGGGTTTTTCCTTGCCGACGCCTTGCAAAATTTTGCAATACAGTAAGGCATAACTGACGTTTGTGTCTTCCTCGTTGTTATGTCTGCGTGAACTACTGTTCCCCAAGCGAGTATACACACTAGTGACGTCACCACTCGGGGGCGTTGCAACACGGAAGTACTTCTATGTTGAAAAAAGTTAAATAAATCAATATAGGAGTGTATTCTTCAGCTCTTATGCATGTTTCGTAGCTATACTAACTATTTACTGCCAATCAAGCCATACATGTAAAATTAAAGGAGCCTTCCTTTAAGCATGGAAGAATGTTATATGAACGGAACATTAAGCCTTAATATTTTATTTTAATGCTGTTTAAACATGAAACAGATTACAACCTCTATAAGACTGAAATTTCAGATAAATAAATAATACATTTTCATATAAATCTTACACTCTACAAGCTTACTGATTAGTATTTTCTAAATTTGAATGAAAAGAAATCGCAACAATCGACTTATAAATTCGTATCGGGATTAATCGGTATCGAATCGAATCGTGACCTGTGAATCGTGATACGAATCGAATCATCAGGTACGAGGCAATTCACACCCCTAGTTAGCAGTATTAAAGATAATGTAATTGTAACACAATCGTTACGTATTTTGACCCAGTTCAAAAAATATTTGGGTGTTCAGAATGTCTCTATTTATTCCCCACTTATACACAACCATCTTTTTCAGCCATCTTTTTGGGACAAGGGTTTCAAAACCTGGTATAGCAAGGGTATTCATTGTATTAAGGATCTATATATTGGTGGTACGTTTGCCAGCTTTCAGCAGCTATCGCAAAAATTTGGCCTGACCAATAATCAATTTTTTCGTTATTTGCAGATTAGAGACTTCGCCCGCAATAAGATTGCTAATTTTCCTGATCTCCCTCCCTCGTCCTGTTTGGATTCTCTATTAGGTGTTAATAGTCGGACTAAAGGTAGAATATCATTTATTTATTCTCAAATTATGGAATGTTGTGATCAATCCATTTCGCATATTCGAGAACAATGGGAAGCTGATTTAGGTGCTCAGATGTCTGATGAGGAATGGGGTAAGGCACTTAAGAGAGTCCACTCCTCTTCTATATGCTCTAGACATGCCTTGATACAATTTAAAGTGCTGCATAGATTACATTTCTCGAGGGCTCGGCTGGCTAGAATATTCCCAAATATAAATCCTTTATGTGAAAGATGTAAACGATTTACTGCTACTTCGTATCATATGTTCTGGTCATGCCCAAAGCTTGTTCCATTTTGGTCTTTCTTTTTTGAAGTACTCTCTAAAGCTTATGCTTGTCATATTTCACCATCTCCATTGGTTGCTGTTTTTGGTTTTATTTCTGACACAACGGGATCTGATCCCCCTGTTTACTTACAGAGGGTCACTGCCTTTTGTTCTCTATTAGCCAGACGTTTGATTTTATTCAAATGGAAGGATGCCAATCCTCCCTCGAATCACCACTGGATAAGGGACGTTATGCAGAATCTTAAATTGGAAAAGATTAGATGTACCCTCAACGGATCCATCAACAAATTCCACGAAACCTGGGACTCTTTAATAACATATGTGAATAATTTACCTGGTCTGGAACTATAAATCTTGAATTGCATCATCTGTCTTTGTATTACGTCTATAACAGCTATAAAGTGTATTTTTGTGTGTGTGTGTGTGTGTGTGTTTGTGTGTATTTCTATTATGTAAGTCCAATATGGAACCTGATCTGTTTTTGTTGGGGTTGTTCATATTTGTTACTTGGTGGATAAGATTGTTTTATGTGATAATGGAAAATTACAAATAAAGTGTTCAAAAAAAAAAAAGAAAAGTCGTGCCCGGCGGTAAATGAGTTTTTTCAGAAAGGAGTTTAGTGTGCAAATGTATCACTCTTTTGAATACAAATTGCTTTTACAAGATAAACGCTTTATTTCCATGACCCAAGTCAACTTGCCGGACTACTGTCCTCTCAATCAACACCGGACCAGAACTCGTGTCACAGAACGCTGTCAGGGGTAAATCAGTGATGATCGCACACACTGGAGGTGAGGATGAGATGAGATGAATAGAGATTCATGTCAAAAAAGCCGAACTGTTCCTTTAAAGTGAGAATTCTGACTTTCTTTTCCGACTTCCCCACACAATTCATAGCTCTATATCACAAAGTCAGAATTCTGACCTTTAAAGTCAGAATTCTGAGACTAAAATGATAGAGAATTTTGAGATTAAAGTCAGAATTTTCACTTTAAAATCAGAATTCTGAGATTAGTCAGAATTATAAATCAGAATTCTTACTATGAAGTCAGAATTCTTAAGATTGAAGTCAGAATTCTGAGATTAAAGTAAGAATTCTTTATCACTTTAATCCCATAATTCTGATTTTAATCTCAGAGTTCTGACTTTAATCTAAGAATTCTGAATTTAAAGTCTTTTAAATTCTGAAATAAAAGTCAGAATTTTTAGATGAAAGTCAGAATTCTCACTTTAAAGTCAAATTCTGAAATTAAAATGATAGAGAATTACGAGATTAAAGTCAGAATTCTGACTAAAGTCAGAATTGAGAACTGAGAATAAAGAAGAATTATGAGATTAAAGTCAGAATTCTCACTTTAAAGTCAGAATTCTTAGATTAAAATCAGAATTCTGAGATTAAAGTCAGAATTCTGAGATTATAGTCAGAATTCTAAGATTAAAGTGATAAAGAATTCTGAGATTAAAGTAAGAATCCTGCCAACCCTTTCCCCCCCCTCTTCACTGGCCATAATCCTTTTCTGTAGAGAAACAATATTCCTAATAAAAACGTGAAATATTCTACAGTTGTATGCTACAACTCCACTTAACTAAATGCAGTGCTACGTGGCATGACATTTTGTTGTTAAAACAACATTGCATTAGTTTGTCATGAATTAAAATGGCGTAGACAACCTGCCTAACACACACAATTGGTAAGATAATTGAGCATAGTGTGGCGGCTTCTCACCAACTTGGGGGCAGAACTGCGGTAGAGCATCTGGCATGAGCTGCCCAGCCTGATGCAGGCACACAATGTTGGCGATTTCCTGGCGACACTGCTGTGAGCCCGCACGATGCAGGGCAGACCAGGCATCCTTACCGATGATATCGCATTTGGGCTCAAAATCACTGCTGGGGGATTGCTGTGCTCCGTCCAAGCTGCCCGGCTCCCCTGGTAAGGCAGCGGCTGGCAACCTGGCAGCCATCAACCCATCGGCACCACCTCGCATAGCACTTAAGTTACTGGATGGGTCATGGGGCGCTACACCGTCCAAACCCGTGCCCGTTTGCCCCTGCTCGAGGGGATTCTTCTGCCTGATTCCCGGCTTTCCTTGTCTTCGGCTGGTCCCTTTTCTTAGTGCACTGGTTGCTGTGCCTCCTGTCCTTTCCAGCCTGCCCTTCCATCGGCCCTTGTTACTCCCAGACAACGGGTTGTGTTTCTCGAAAATTGTGCCATCCCTCTTCTGGTCCTGGCTGCTGTTGTCGGGCAGTTTAGACCGTCTTGTTTTTTTCTATGGAAAAAAGTTGAGAGTGAGTGAAAAGAGGTAAATCATAACGTACAAATTCTACCCGCCCATTCACAATTAACTCATTTGCTCCCAAAAACGTATTAGTACGTTCTATTTTAAAAAGATGTATTCATGTTTTATGTTTTTTTTTTTATGCTAGAGCATACATAAGACTTTGATGCAGCCTCTGAACTGAAGAGAATGTTTAAAGCAATGGTAGTTATTACAAAAACGGCCAGCAGGTGGCAGTAGAGTATAAGAGATTGACCATGTTGCAAAAAGCTATTTTCCCCACTGTTTTAAACAGATTTGTGAATAATGATGAAACTTAGCTATATTCTGATGCTAACCGCTGCAAAATGGAAACAGACAGAAATATACTTTTTTTCTGATGAAAGAAGGGACTCTAATCTTTCTTTTGGTAGGTTCCATGTTTTTATAGCAATGGAACACAATATTCTGTGGGCCTTTCAAAATCATTGAAAATCCAGTAAAACAGCCAGTGCTGCAGCAAGTGAATGAGTTAAGCAAAATGGAATATTGAAAAACAAAGTTTAATGATGCCAGTAAACCTAAAAAGTCCACATTAGTCATCACCACAAAGAGCTATTTTTAACGTAGTTGATCTTTTCAGCTAATCTGCACAAACATTTTGGGAGATAGGCACAAACAGCGAAAGACATAACAAGCCCTATGAATCACTGCAGAAAGCTCAGCCAGCCCCCGGTGCCAAAGATTGCGCGGTGGGGGAATTACACGCTTGTGACGTGTTCACACACATTCCACACATGCATGGGACAGGCATGCAAACCTCAACAATTTTAACAGCTTGAAATTAAAACTCAGGGAGCTCCACCATCAAATATACATTCAAAGACACCCTACGATATGATTAGCCTTCAGGATGAAAATTCATGCTTCATGATTTATGCTATGTATGAGACAGCCACATCTTAATATAAGTAAAAGGAATTTCTACTTCCCTAAAATGTCACTGTACTTTGTTAGTTTCACTGTATATCGATTTCAAGCATTGTTCAGGAAGTGGAGGTAATCTGCGCTACCTAGTGGAAATCAATCAAAAATAGAATACAAATAATATTTTGGGCAACTTGATATGTTGCACTATAAGGTAATTCAAAGATGTATGTGCTCAAAGGGGAAGACGGACTGCAAGGAAATGGGCAGAGAGTTTTGTGCTTCTGTCACACAGTCGATGTGGCAGGACCCGAGCTGCCTCGCCTCCCACAACTGGTGGGCTTACAGCCCAAGGATGACAGAAGCAGGCGAGAGACCAGAACTGTGTGGTGGGACAAGGAGCCAAATCATACACTCGTCTGCCAGTAAGCCAGTTGCCAGCAAATACAGCACGGTCACATACAATCACAACCTCTTTCTAAAATCCATAACAGCAGTAGAAAGAAAGAACAATTAATTCTGTTTAACAACAAGTATCACATGAAATTGCTACCTGAAAGGTTTATGACGATGAAGATGAATAGAAAGTTTGAGTGGAAATAGGCTAGCATCATTTAAGGAAGTCTTACATTTTGTTTTTGCTGGCTTGATGCTGTCTCCAAGTAAAAGCCTGAGAGACATTTGCCTTCTAACACCAATAAATGCGTGACACACTTTCCTGAGCAAAATGTTCTCACACTAAAGACGAGCATCCTAATGTAGCTAACGTTTCAATTTTCCTTATCAGGCATTTGCACAGATTTTAATTAACACCATCATGTCAAAAAGTATTGATTCAAAGCCAAGCTAGTCAGCCTCTTTGCTTTCCAATTAATGAGGGGGAAAACCATATCAGCATCGCCATTCTATGAAGCGGAGAGCAGCACGGAACGTTAAGTTCGAGCCAATGCTGATAACGACTTTTCAGTCTTTCCCCTCTCATTTGAAAGCTTTAAATATAACACACTGTTATGACTTGATGTTATTATTACGGGGCGCTTAATATTATGAAATAATAACATTATGAAAGAGGCAAGTTTATGCAAAGATCAAAAAGCTGGGAGCACTCACCTGCATTAGAGTTTTACAGAACGGGGATTAATATGAATCTTAAAACTGAAATTTGATTGTTCAAACACCCATTGCTAAGCATAATCTACCTACATGGAACATATGAAGCTGTGTCAGTGTGTCACATTTCTTGAGCTGAGGAAAAAGCGGCACCCTAAAACCTAAAATGGCTTCAGCTCCCAAGAACCGACCTACTGGGCACCACTATCACTGGTCTTTGTGAGACGCGAGGCAGCACACAATGGGTGACATTTTTAAAAGGTGAGCAAGCCAAATGCCTCCTCTACATTCTCATCACAGCCGTTCTGAGTGGATGTCTCCATTTCTGGCGCATGTTTCAACCTGTGTGCAACCTAATCAGAAAGCAGAAGGGGCACTGGCAGTTAAACACAATAAATCAACATCACTTCTACCCTGCTGTGACAATAACAGCAGTGAGCACTTTAACTCCACAGGATTCAATTAAATAAAATACTGTACCAATCCCTTGTCAACAGTTTCTAAATTTGGTATCAAATACAGTACAGGGGGAGCAATGACACCAACCTGTCCCTGAAGAAGAGAAATATGATGATGACTACCAGAAAACTGGAAATTGAACTTGAGTCAATATCATCATGTTTTGAGACTACACTGTTTTACAAGGTTTACATTTTCCATTGAACTCCATATTTGATGTAATTTGTATCATTTAAGATGTTGGGAGTTGACAGTGAATGAGTTCACACACTTTTTGATATTATTTGTCACATATTACAATAACGAGCAAAAAAATGCACAACAGCAAACTATGCTAGCTTGCTTACAGTGTGGACAATAACAGGGTGGACATTTTGGGTAATGTTATCAATGTATGCACTCATTGTGGACCACTTCACAACATGACTCTGGATTGCTTAACAACTACATTTCAGAGTTCTAAAAGTTTTTAAATCAATTGATATTTCATCATGATAAAATGGGCATGTTCAGCTTTACAACATCCAGCAACACACATTATTTTTACAACATAACTCCATTAATCTCCACTGATAAACAAAAGACAAAATGCTGGACGTAATCTCACTGATATTGTTCGAGTGCTTCATACTGTACAGCGGCACAATGACAGGGTGTACGTACGGTAATTTCGGGAACACCAAAATGGCTCCTTTTTTTCCAAAAGGATGTCTATGTAACTTGTGGACAATGAAACCCATGTTGAAAAAATATAATCAAAAAAAGAATCCTTTAACCCAGGGATGCCCAAGTCCAGTCAATTCGCAGGGTACGTACGCATAGACAAACAACCATTCACACCTATGGACAATTTATAGTAGAGATAGACTGATATGCTTTCTTCAGGGCCGATACCGATTCCGATTATCGGTAGTCAAGGAGGCAGATAACCGATATTTGAAGCCGATATTCATTTGCAGTAAAAGTTAAAATGTTGGCACCAAATTTTTGAATAATGCAAACCCTAACCGTTCTTTACAATGGATTCTCACACTACACTTTTCATTTTACATCCTTCTATCTGCAATAAGACGTTGGTGGCGGGGGGAGTTAAATGTGGGGGCCAATGTGACATTACCTTTTATAGCATTTGGGATACTTGTAGTTTTATTCTATAAATGTTATATTTTTATATTTTGAAGTAATAGGAGGAACCCTGTCATTCAAAATGTGCATCAGCTGTGGCATTACTTATTACTACAGCAAAAATAAATAAATAAATTCCATGAGAAAAACTATTCATCCCTGAACACCATACAGTTCTTGTAGACCTTATTATGATTATTGTTATTGTTACCATATAGACAGTTTTGATAAGCTGAGGATCTTAAATCGAGAACAGCAATATCATGCTACTCCTCTCTACAAGAGAACTGTCAAAAGACACTTCATCATGTAGTTTACTGCCACTTAGGATGCCCCAATCAACGCAGAAAAAGGTCGAGTAAAATAACTTGGTTATAATAATAGTAAGAATAACTTGGTTAAACAGACATTGTTGCGGTGGACCGCTGCCAGTTTCTGCTGTTTAATGGGTTTTACACTTATAGACACGTGTGTGTATATGGGCACACTATTCTCTCACTACTGTACTGTACTGTATCACTTAATGGCACAGATGTACTTGTCTAAGTAATAACTGGGCTGCAACATTGCTAATTCACATTAACAAGCACTATCTTAGCTGTCCACATGAATAGTTACTAACACACGAGAAAGTTATACAACACACCAAACATGAGCTCATTATTCAAAGTATGATGCACGCAACGAAATTACATCACTGAACATTAATTGCAGCCGTGTACGGCCGTAGATGTTACATATTAGTGGCATCCATTGAGAGGATAATGTCCCAAATGACGGCAGACATGACGTGAAAAGAGAGACAAAACGAGCAAATAAGCACACTATACTTTAGTGCACTTCTCTACTAATGCCAAACATACGGAAGAGAACACGTTCGTGTAGTTAAACGGTGTTTGAGACACTTAATTTGTTACGGAGCGGACTTTAACGAGGTGCACAACGAGCTGTCAATCAAATCGACGTCGAAGCTTAAGGCACACAATGGCAAACCAGTGCGACAAATAAACACAATATAAAGTAACTAAACGCTATTTAGTGTCACTGTGGCATCTCACTGCATAATAACCGCTATGCAACAAGTAGTGGACTGACCCAGAATGCAATGTGTGCGTCACGAGAGGTAAATATAATGACGTTACTCTACTCTTAACATGGAACTAGACAATATAATAATGACAACTGTTAATATTTGGAACCTTTCTAACAAACATTATTTACTTAATTAAGTGAAAATGTGTGTGATTCCCTCCCCGAGTAGTTCAAGTAGCGAATTAGCTACTGGGTGTTAGCCTACATGCTAAGCTGAACACACCACTGTTAGCTAGCGGGGATTCAATGCAAGGCAATGCAGCTCCATTCATATAGTGCATTTAATACACAACATAATTCAATGTGTTTAGCTTATCATGGTGAAACGATCGGCGGAGTCTCTTCTCTTTTAACTTACCTTCGAAGCATGTGTGTCTCGCGTTGTGTCCGTGGGCGCGTGTGTGACCGTCTACTGTGATACACGGCATACACTACTGATTGGTTCTGGCTCTTGCACGGCTAACCAATCAAATGCTGCTATGGGCGTTACATTGCTGGAGTTGGACTCCATAACAGACAGAGACGCTCTGGGCTGCATTCGAAGCGAAAAGACGGAGTTTTAAATGGATCGCTCATATCGGCCGTCAGATTAATAAAACAGACCGATACCGATATGTACCAATATGTCAAATATCGGCCCCGATTATCGGCCTCTCTCTAATTTATAGCAGTGTTTTTCATCCTTTTTTGAGACAAGGCACATATTTAATTTAACATTACAAAAATCTCATGGCTCACCACCAAACAAAAATCTCACAAAAAGTGTATGTTAAAAATGATGATCTTATCTCAGGTTATTCACGAGCACTTACAGCAAACATATCCACTATGTAAAAGGCAACGCAAATGTAACTACAATAATGGATAATGTGGCTAAGATTTGCTTGGTAAGAGAGAAAAAGAATAAATACTGAATATTGTAAAACGTTGTGCAAGTAAGCGATTCACTGACTATATACAGTACAGTACAGTACAGTAGATAAACATGGTATTGGTAAAGGATATAATTGAACTAGTTCCATCCATTTTCTTATTGACCATTTTACATACATTTGCGATCTTTTATTTTCCTCAGGGGTGTTTCTTAATAATGTGAAAATAGTTAAAAGTAATTCCAATTTATAAAAATTATGGTAAACATGATTTCCCCACACCAGACCAGTATCAATGGTTCCACAGTTTTCAAAGATATTAGAGAAATTGTTTATAGCCCGATTAGACAAATTCATTAAACACAATATCTTAATTAAGCAAGAGCCAGTTTGGTTTTAGAACCAATCACTCAACATCAGTGGCACTTATGGAATTAACTGAAAAAATATCCACTGCAATAAATAACAGGAAAAAAAATTGTATGTATTTTATACAGTATCAGAGGGATTATTACACTTGAATGTGTTGGAAGTTACTTAAAAAATAAAAAGCAATTTGTGCATATACAAAATGTAAAATCTGAATCACATTTATATACGTTGTGTGGAGTACCTAAAAATTGTTTATTTTTAAGGTTATGGTTAAAGTACCACTGATTGTCACACGCGCCTAATGATTTAATGGATGTATCCAAAATGCTCAAACGCATTCTACTTGCGGATGATACAACTACTTAATTTTATTGTGAAAAAGATATAACACAGGTGTTGAATGTGGTTAAACAAGAATTTAAAAGAACAAAAATGTGGTTTGATAAAAATTCATTATCTTTAAATCTGGGGAAAACTAACTTTATGGCAGGGTTCACCGAATTCCGGTCCTTGTGCTTCTCAAATAGTGGGGCGGGCCCCCCCAGGGGGGCGCGAGGCTCCATCAAGGGGGGCGCGTTTGACCTCGGGGAACATGCTTTTTTATTTTATTTTTTTAATTATTTTTTTTACTGTCCTAGAATAAAGTGCAATTGCACCTCCACTACATTAGGGGGCAGTGGCGCTCTCATTATTGGCAGAGTGTGCGCAGGGAGCATCTGCTCGGTGATGTAGGGGTTTTGTTTGCACAGAGCATGCGCGCTTTGCACACAGAAAAAAAAAATAAGCACAAATTATTTTATATTTTTGTTTTGCAGGTTAAAGTTGTTGTTTTTTTTAAATATTGTGCTCCTGAGTTAATGTTGGTGATCAGTTTGAATGCATTATTATTTATTGATTTTATGTAATTTTATTTTTCCGTATCATATGGTTTGACATGGTCAGTCAAAAAATGTTTATAGTTTAATTAAGGATTTAATTTTATTTTGGAATTTCAGATGCACTTTAAATCTTTTCTGTTACAGTTAATAAAGCTATTCTTTGTTGTAACTTGGTCCATATTTCTTTCTTTTTTAATTCTCTTATACATTAATACGGATACAGTGTTATGCAGAGGTGTGCTTATAACAGTTTTATAGACAAATGATACTATTTATAGTCGCATGGGGGGCGCGAGATTTTTTCTTCTTACTAGGGGGGGCATGACGGAAAATAATTGAGAAGCACTGCGTTATGCGTTACACCAAGTTAAGATTGACTGGTTAAGAAAGTGCTGTTCATTTCATATAACACCAAGATTGTTCCATATCTGACTTATTGTATTGAGGTGTGGGGAAATGCCTGCAAAACATATACTCTGTCAATAGTTATATTGCAAAAAAATAAAAAAATAAAAATAAATAAAAATAAATAAATAAATAAATCAATTTAAAAAAAAACCGAGCCAGAAGAATAATCACTTGAAAGCAATTTAGAGATCCAACAAATCCAGCATTCCGTTAAAATTGTTGACATGTTATGAATTAGTAGATTATAGTATTCTACGAATTATGATGAAGGCTCACAAATGTTTGCCAGTGAATATTCAAAAAAGGATTTGAATACAAAGAAAGCAAGTATAAGTTAAAAGGAACACAAATCTTTAAAAACAACAACAACAACAAGATTCAGAAGCAGACTGATGGAACATTGTTTCTATGTAGAAGGAATCAGTTTATGGAATAATCGGAATAAAGATACAAAAAAAAATAAAAATCAAAGTCAAAAATTATATTTACAAGAATCCAGCTTGTTAGTAAAGAAATATGAAAAGGGTTATTAGGTTTGATCATTATGCCATTGCCATCTTTGCCAGCTGGCACATAATTTTATTTTGTTTTTATATTATTTTGTAACTGAACTGTGGGGGAAACTGGGCAGGTAAGACTCGTCTTCTTTCTGCTCATTTTCAATATTGTTTGTACTGTACTGTGCACATTGAGATTTATTTTATAAATGTAAAGTGCGTTACAAATAAAATTATTATTATTATTTCAATTATTTAATATTATACTGTCCTTTTTCTTTTATAAATGAATGAAATACATTGTTGGAAAATGGAAAAATATATACACAAATGTGTCAACGTAGTTGTGCCTATTTGAACTCTTAACAGAGTTTTATCCCGAAGTACATCAGAGGAATTGCTCGAGCACTCGAGCGTGTGACGAAATGATGCTACGCATAGCCTACCTGCTTGTCAGGCAACATATGATTAGCCTTTTCTTTTTGGAAGACTTCAGTTTGTTAGTCGTTAAGTCAAGTACAAGCTGTCCAGTGACAGGCAAAGGCTGATTCGGTAGCGATTGCGAAGCCTGTTCGTAGCTAACCTTCCTCAGCTAGCGCTACCCCTATCTGAAGTGACGTTGAGCTAAGCTAGCGGTTAGCTAGCTCCAAATAAGCCAAAACAGAATCCGTGTCGTCCCGCGAAATGATCGAGCGACCGCTACTCACCTCCGCCTCGCCCTCTTCCAGACTTTTCAGGCTCCACACGACCAGACCTTGAATGAGGAGGATGGTTAAGGCGGCGGCAATCGCGAGTTTATATCGTCGGAGAAGCTTCTGCACTCTGGCGCTGGCCACCATTTTTTCTTCGACTCGGTAACTTGAAGTAGTGCGTGGATGGCGTATTCGGAGTTGCGCGCAGTCGCACACGCGCCTGTGTTGCGCGCCTTGTCCTCTCCTCCGGTTGATGACTGCTCCAGCCTCCTTTGGAAAGTCGTCCTTGTGTGCTCCACTGTACTCTTCCACTTAAAAAAATAAATATTGATGTTGAAATGCCAATTTAGCAGAAAATATAATAGTTAATATAGATACCACCAACACCTGTTGTGAATTTTGTGTTCACACTTTGTTGGAGAACATAACGGGTTATTGTGATCAAAACACTGAACAATTGGACGTGTGCATTCAAATGTTTATAGAAGGTCAGATTAAGTTAATCAGGTTGTAGTATAGTTTTGGATGAATCCAGGAATTTTGAGAATATACAGTCGTGCTTGAAAGTTTACATACCATTGGGGTATGAGCAGAACTGTAAACGTACAAAAACTAAGCATGGCTTAATGACATTAAAATGCTATGAATCGTCACCAAAATTCTCATACACATTCTCATGCACTTACTTTCCTAATGTCAAGTTCAGCCTCACAGCAGTTTGGATTTTATGTGCCATTAAGCCTGTTTCTCGCCATATAGTGTGTCAAGTAAAGTCATCTTTATTTATATAGCGGTGTGCTCATAAGTTACATACCTCTAGGGTATGTAAACTTTCAAGCACAACTATATACCTACATACAACAGGTTGAAATGCACTTGCTATAAATATAACTTAGCACAATGTGGGAATAAAAATTGCTGAAATGAAGCCATGGTTGGGGAATATCTTACTTTTCCAAATCAGTTGCACTTGCCACCATTGTTAAGCCTCTACAATTCGGAAGCTCAACCGAGGAAGATCTCAACCCAATGTGACTTTACCAGAAGTCAATTACTGTTTTATGTCATGTTGTCATCTACAAAGATTGAAAAGTAGTAACATTATTTTTTTGAAAAGGAGTACCACTGTACAGTTTCTTGTTTGAAATATACAGGGAATAAAAGCAAAACTGTCAGAAAATATACCAAAATAAAGTCAAAATACTGGGGGGGAATACAGCAATGAAGTATTGGCACTTTATTACTTCACCACTGGTCCTAAATATTATTTGGGATTTCCCTGAAAGCATATTTTTAAGTACATTACATACATACATAGTATATTGTTGTTTTTTTTCTTTTTCACTTTATATCTTTTGTACACTTGCAGCGTGCTGAATATTTCCACAAGTATACTTGTTTTTTTTTGCAGATTACAGTACACATTCTATTTGTATTTATTTGCAATGCTGCAGTTAACCAACAAAAGATGAAACTCAAGCACATATATCCTTAAACTCGTAATCCCTACCCCAGGCTGAGGACTGTCATAGTGGCGAGCCTCTCTCGAGCAGATTAAATAATAAGTGACAATTATAATCTTCACAGAGCTGCATAATGCTATTTGCACATGTATTGGCGTGTGAGATATTCCATTTGGAAAGCATGGACACGCATCTAATTTGTAAATTCAAGTCATCCTGCCATATGACTGTATGCAAATTTTAATTACATTTAATTGGATTAATTTACAGTCAGTAGACTAGTCAACAAAATGGGAGCATATTACAGCCTGCACTTACTTAACTAAAATAAATTTGTATAAGCGAATGATAAAAATAAAAAAAATTAAGATATTAATGTATGTAATGTTTTGATAGGTACGCTAAGACATAAGGAATTATAATACAATATTTGGTAAACTGTAGCCCCAGAAAATTACTACACACTACTTTATTTTTTATTTAATTGGGTTTAAAAAATATTCAGCATATTATTATAATCATCATTATTATCATAATCACCATCATCATCATCATCATCTTTACTGCCTATTATCCTTCTAAATAGTTTCCCTCCAAAAGGCAAGAAATTTGTCTCCAATCATGGAAAATGCTCAGTAAAAACTTGCACCTCACTGACAGATTTAATTTTTCATGTATTGATTTTTATTTTTTTATTTTTTTTTACACCGCTTTTAAGTACAACAATAACAAAACAAAATGTTGTTAAGTTGGTTTCTACTGAGTGTCAATCAAAAATGACGCAAGCACTATGTAGCAGTTTAGATCTTGTTAAATTGTCGTAAGTGTGAAGAGCCATGATTACAAATTCCAGACTTTGGCTACTTGTGTGAGACAAACAAATCATCTCAATACGGGACCCCTGGTTTCCACGGTAACAGGATACCAGCTCAGGCATTCGGACCTCCTGGCTGGAATGCCTCTGTGGAGGAAACAGGAATGACGTTAATCTCACGATTACATTTGTAACGCCAAACGAATGACTGTTGGTCCTAGTTGAACATGTAAAACATATGCAAAAGTCCTTTTTTTTTCTTCTTCCTCTTCTTCTTGGCGGGGTAACCAACCAGTACGCTGTCTGTAGTCTGACCACTGACGTGACGTCAGTGCGCCTTCACCGGCTCATAAACGCCGTGGTGTGTTTACAGACCGCCGGACACTTGGTGATCCGGCGTGCAGAGCGCATGTGGACTGTCAGCCTGTTGGATTACACCATGTGGAAGAGCTACGAAGCTTGGCACCAATACGGACGCACACATTTAAGAAGATGACAGCTTTGGTGTTAAACCTGATGGGTTCAGGTACATCTCTGAAAGAAACATTAACTGTTTACACAGCAGAAATGTCCGCAACTGCAAGTCCAACCATTCCCTCCTCCTCTCAGATGACATCGGATCAACTCACCGTGGTCGCTGCGTGTTGTGAGTACATTTGTAAAACGCATGCTGTTTTGTAACAATCCTTTTGTTGCATTGTGATAAAGTTAAGGTTAAGATTATTTCATATAATATTTCTTAATACGGCAAGAGAGGACGTTTTTTTTCTTTATTATCACTGGCTGCTTGCAGTTTTTATTAGGAGGCGTTAAACTTTCACCTCATCATGTTATTACACATTTTTGCAATTCATTTCATTTTACATCAGAAAATGGGAAGTTCTTGTTGAAAATAAATGCTTGTAAAAACCTGTTTAAATGCTTGTCCAGCAAGTGAGGATAAAGTGCATTTTTCTGCACACTTAAGAAACAGGAAGTGTACAGATTATTTGCTTGATGGGCCACATAATATGATGTGTTGTGATGTTTGACACCTGCATTATTAGCTGTGGTTTTTAGCTGGCAGCTCCATCACAGTAGATACAATGTCCAAATATCATGTATAAACAGGCTTTCAGTCAATTTAATTCCAATTTGAACCAACTTTGTTTTAAGTATTGTGACAGCATTTTTTATTTATTTTTTTAAACCCATTGGTCTTTCGCAAGTTGTTCCATGGGAGTAAAGCAGCAAACTAGAGGCCCAGTTATCAGATATTAATCCTTTCTTTTTCTCCTACACTCTCACAGTTTCCTCCCTGGTGTTTTTTGTTGTTATTGTGGCGCTCCTGTCCATCATTTACCGCAAGGATCCTCAGTGCTGCAGATTGTGTTCCTATCAGGGGCCACATGCAGATATGGTAAGCCCTTGAAATAACATGAAAAAGCAAAATAAATGCCTTTTGTGCTGAGTGGTCTTATGTAGTGGTCAGCATGTTCTGTTTCAAGATGAGGCTGAGGAAAGCCAGGCCCTAACACACCATGTGATGCTAATGTGTCACAATTAGCAAGCGTCACATTCAATTTGGAGAGCAGTGCGAGAAGTTCTATATTAAACTTGATGTGATCATTGTCTGATAATGGATTTGCCACAGTTAATTGCTTGGACAATAATAAATGCAGCACTCACACCACTGCTATTTTGTTTCAAGAATGTGAGTAGCATATAATCTCAGCCACATATGGACTATCAGCTAAAGATAATGAGTTTGTAAAGCTGCTAGCGATAGCGCTGGTGAAACGTAAACACGCCAAAGAGGTTTCATTCTTTTGGCTTCCTCTTCCTGACTTCTTCCTCACCTCTGTGAGTCCCACAGGGTGAAGTTTGACTGTTATCTTCTTATTGCAGGGACATGACTCATAGCTCCCTCACCACAACTGACAGGAAACTCTGTTCAGTTACAGCTAACAGAGCGTTTCACCAAGAACAAACTGAGTTGAACTGAAGCTTAGCCACAAATAGTTGATAAGAGAACACAGGCGGGTTAAGAGTCCATCCCCAAAAACATGACATCATTTAGAATAACATCCAGGCAGGCGGTATTTGAATTTGACTGACGATAAATGACTTTTGATGTCAACTCTGTTTTGGAGGGAAACAAACACAAGCGCACTTGTTCATTGTGTCGCTGTGGGACATTTCCATGTCTTCAACTTCATCGTCACTTACCTTTCCCTGCTTCACTTTGCACCCTGAATAGTGGACAGACCCTATTTGTGGGTGTTGGGGACACAAGGGAGACAATGGGTCTCCTTTTTAGTTAGCGCTGGTGAGAAAGGCACATTGCCCTTGGGATCCTCCCCCGACTTTAGAGCTGATTTTACACGGTTGTGCTTTTTCACACAAGCTGAGTCAATGGCTGTGACAAAAGGACAACTCTCCTTTTTTCTCTTTCCTTTTTTGCTTCTTGGAAAATGACCCCTGACATCACGTTTTTAGTGTCATCACGGGCTCCCTGAAATGATGTGACGGTTATGGCAAAGGTCGTGTGTGTGTGTGTGTGTCACTTAATATATAAGTGATGTCATTGAGTATTGTGGGGAAAGTTTAATAATTTAATACAACCTGGAATTATCATAAGAAAAACCTCCACTTGTCTCGACATTTTCGCATCCGTTATTCCCCTGCTAAATTTAGTCAGGCAACAAATTGACTTTGTTGTAACGCCGCCCTAAATGACATACAAGGTCGTAATGTGGAGAGGAGCGCGCTCGTTAAGCGCTACCTACAGCGGTTAAAAGGGGATGAAGAGATGCTGAAAAGGCCACACTGTGTGGTTTGTTGCCTAGGGACTCTGATGACACAGTAGGACACCATATTGTTCCCCAAACAAAGGAGACTCATTTAGACCCGAGACAATTACCTCATTTTCCTCACAGGCTTTTTTTTTTTCCCCCTCCAAGATGCCAACACCTCATACAGTGAGACGTTGACAGGTTGTGTTGTAAAAAGGGGTGGGGATGGGACGAGGCAGGGAAATCAGAGGGTGGTCGTCTTATTGATTGGATAATTTATGGTATCACTAAACCAGCTAGTGTCCACAGTGGTGAAACAAGGCATGAAAAATGGGTCAAAAGTAGCTAAAATCTGACTAATTGAGACATTTTGGGGTGCTCATTAAACTTATTGGCTGACAGATGCCTTTTGTGTTTCAGACATGCTTTTATAACTTCTTGTTTTATTTTACAGGATGCTCCTCCTCAGTACTACAACAGCAGGCAGACACTGGTGGGATCATCTTGTTTAGAGCAGACACACTTCCCAGATACTAACAATACAAATGTAAGTGAGCCGTGGTGTGGATTTGCACAATGTGAGCACATGAGAATTTAGTTGGGAGTTACACAAAATTTGGCCCACATGATGCGATCGAATATAAGAGCTGCATTCAATGTTGTAGCTCAGTTTGAATAATACTACCAGATATAACTACATTGGAATGGTTTTGAATTTGTGGGTGTAATTTGCTGTAGTGTTTGAATTACATTGCATCATATATGGAAAAATGTACAATATTTTGGTTACATTAGCAAATTACTACAAGTTAAACTTTACACCGATCTGATCAGCTGGATAAGGATCGGACGATATTTACCATTTATGCAAAATCGGTGATCGACTGATCAATGATATAATTGATCGGGTACACGAAAAAATACATTAAATGTTATATTTACAGTAATGTTTTTTTTTTTTTTTTTTTTTAATTTTTTTTTTTCAGTTATTTTTTTTTTACCATGCATTTCAATTGGTGTCAATTATACATGGGTTTTCGCTATTTGTGGTGGTGGTCGACTGAAGAGTAAATATAAAAGTTGTTTAAATAGATATATTGCTCCACCTTCTGATCAAATCTGTGATATGTTATTGTTTGTTTGTTTGTTTGTTTGTTTGTTTGTTTGTTTGTTTGTTTGTCCAAACTCATTACTCTCTGATAAGTGAGTGGCCAAAAAATCTTAACCGTGTAAAGCAGAGATGCTCAAACTTTTTCCTCCAGGGACACATACAGATAAATCAAAGGATGCAAGAGCTACTTAAAATTGTTCAACTTTATTAAACACATCAAAATCAATAATCAACTGTATACTGTTTATATATATTACAGTTACTTTGAAAAAAATGTGATGAGGCAAATTGTTTATGATTTTTTTTTTCTTCTTCAAAGTATTGGGGTGGCCCGGCCCTTTATCCCATTAGAATAGTTCCGCCCCTGGATTAACGAGAGAAATATGTAGTAATCTGACCATTTTTAAAGCAGTTAATTAACGGTGCAGCTGTTTTGAAAGCACTACATAAATGAAGAAGACTTGACATAGATAGGTTGAACGTATTAAGCTCACAATTTCGACATTGATACAGAGTAGAATGCGCAAGAAACCATATTTGCTTCTAAAAATGAATGATCAGTTATTCACCACACTTATCATTTTACATGTAGTAACATTGCATCTTTTCATATCCAGAAAAACACTACAGAATATAAAATTGCGGGATGCTGAAAAATAGACAGCGGGCCGCAAATGGCCACAGTTTGGACACCACTGGTGTAAAGCCGACTAGAAATGGCTGTCATTCTAATGCATTCCAAATCTAAATCCAAAGCTACAATCATAAACATATTGTGCACATCAGTCAATACTGACATCATTATTTGTAAAAACAGAATATATTTTATACATTGAACATTTTGTCACTTACTGTTGACTGAAAATGTCATTATAGTTGCCCAGGGCTCAGATAACGACCAATCACAGGTCAGCTTCATAAAACAGTTGAGACATGATTGGTTGTTACCGGAGCAACTGTGATGACATTTTCAATTGGCAGCAAGTGACAAAATGGTCGCCTGGATAAAAACAGGTGGATTTTGCTGTTTAACTCATATTCCACAAACGCAATATAATTCAGAATGCCGTGTTTAGACTAGTTGGGGGACTATACAACATATTGTAAAGAAAATTTTGGGGTTGACTTGTCTTTTTAATAAGGAAATAATAAATGCATTTGTTCCTATTAATCAGATTGCTTTACTGTTTTGCATAGAAGCCAACTAAATTCCCACGGCACATTCTTGCAATGTGCTATTAATCAAACAAAAGAGGAACTTTACCATATAGTATACACTATATGCACTTTTATAGCAATAAAATGATTATGACACTGGAAAGACTGATCGGCTTTATAGTAAATAATAGACACACATAATAGTAGTTTGTGGTTGATTTCCAAATGGCTTTAAATCGGTGGATAATCGGTGGCACATGACAGCGTATGTCATGTGTCCCTAATAACAACCCCGCTGTGTTTTATGGCCTCTGTGTGACAATATGGGCAGGGGAGTCAGCTGTTCTATGTCGGCCTGCCCTCCAGCTACGGACTGCCCTCTCTGGAGGCCCCCCTGCCCAGGCTGCCCTCCTACGAGAGTGTCCGAAAAAAGGATCGCCAGAGGCAGATCCACATGATGATTGCAGACCGCTTTGGCCTCAATGGGCCCATTGAGACAGAGGTAGGGTACATTGAAGTGGATACAGGCATGTATGACAATGGTGTATTTCATTTTTTATGTTTAAAAAAAAGGGGAATTAAGATATTGCTCCATCATACTATTCTATGATGCTTATATGGCGGGCCCTCAGCTCTCTAATTACATAATGGCGCAATCATAAAGTATTGTATACACTCCAATTAGAGCTCATTGGAAGAAAGATTTCATTCAGGGCCGAGTACACAGAACATGCTATTAACTCATCCAACGCTCACTGCTGGCGGCCACGTTTCAAGGTTTTACAGTGTTGATCTTTTGCTGAGCTTTTGACTCGCTTGAGCAAACAAGGTAATGAGAAAAAGGCACATCAAACATAATTAAAGCCAGCAACCTGAACACAAACAGTATCTGAGAGGGCTGCTTTGTCCTCGTGTCATTTTTTGCCGCTTTGACCTTTTCGCCTTTTTCTTGATTAAACAATCCCCGAGCGTTCGTGCATATATGGAAGCACATGCACACATAGTTCTTTCTGGTCATCGAAATGTCCCCCCCGTTTTCATACTTGGTTAGACTTTCAATTGATGGTTCTATAATTTCCCTTGTTCGAGGCATGATAGCAGTAAACTTTGCAGTCTTGAATGTGTGTGTGTGGGTGTACTGGACAGAGGGCGACGTTGTAGAGTCACTCCAGTCACATGTGGGTCCCTGTGCAATTAAAAGATAAGGGGGACAATCTCTCAGATGTGTTCAGCGAGATAGAAAACCAGGTTCCAGGTGGTTTACTTGAAATAGATGAACTGGTAATGTAAATATAAACAAATACACATACATAGCTTATTCATTTTCAGTTCCCTGTATGTTACTTTCTGTTATATTGCTTTTAAGGCTTTGCAGCTTATTGTAATTTTAATTCTGTCATTTATTATCACATTCAACACCTTATCGCTGCAAAAGTTAACACAAGGTTGTTAATGAAGGGATCCGTTTTAATAAGACAGCCAAATCAATGCTCAATTAATTGTTGCAGGTGAATTAATGGTACTAATTTAGTTTAACCTCATTACCAAAAAAAAGAATAAAATAAAATAAAATAAATCCAGACTTACCCCTGCTGATACCAGAGGATCACTTTACTTTATCTTGAACTTTTGACACACCGAGCAAGTACAAAAATAATCTCTCTCGCTTCACTATAACCTTCTCAATTACTGCATTTTAGAATATTTTTTTTGTTCAACAATGTGTAAGTAAAAATTGCCTACATTATGTGAATGAAAACATAAATACTGTGCAAAGTAGGAATGTTCAATACCATTTTTCTTCGGTACAGTACAGCCAGTGCAAGTACTCAGCCTTGAGTATTCACTGATACCAATACTAAGTACATATACAATTATACTTTTGATACAAAAAGAATCTATTCAACCGATGACTGATAATTTGAATGAAAGTACTTGTGTCCTTTTCCTCAGATGTCTCGATTAGCATTTTTCCTTAAAATTGCATGAAATTGATGGCAAATTTCTACCATCATTTTACCATTTGTTTATAAAATTAATATTTTGTATAGGACACACAATAAAATGAATTTAAACAAATTAATTAATTAATTAATTAAACGAAAGACATAATCCAGTAGCCAAAAAAAGTCCCAATAGAAATATGTGGCTGTGCAACTTCATTCAACCGATACTGGTACCCGATCCCGGGACAAGCCCCGCCCTCCCCCAGTTGACGCTTCTGTGTCCGGCATCCTTCTTTACACTTCCAGTACAGTAAATGAACGTACTAGAGCATGCATGTGAGTGTTTTTGGAGCAATGCAAGCACGATGTCTTCCAGATCAAGGCAAAATGGTTTACAATACAGTATGCAGTGGAAGAATATATTCCTTCTGTTAAAAAGTGCAGAAAAACAGACTTCACAACTATCGAGGCTAAAGCATACAGGTCTCAAGATAAGTCAAAGGTAAACAATATAACATCCCGATTCCCAAATTAGGTGATGGCTGGGTGATGATAATGATATCCTGGTAATATACATATTAAATAATTGTAACTATAACTTTGATGTCCAGTTTTGTGGATGATCTGCCTCTAGAGCTAAAGTGAATTTCACAACCGAGCTAAAACCTTGGTTGCTAGTTAGCTTTAGCCAAGCCCATTATAGTTTTTCCTTGGGCCAAACATAGGAAATGCTTGTGTTGGACACACAGCTTGGGTTGAGGCCGTTCACATTGTGTAATCCATTGAAGACATCACTCCACCTTGTGGACTCCTCAAGTCCGGCGCTGCGTTAATGGGCTACAGTGTCGTGGAGGGCTAATACGAGCATTTATCCGTCAGCTTACCGTAGGGTTGCCAACTTTCTCATCCTGAAATAAGGGACAGGTGCACGGCACGGTGTCATGGTGGTGTGAGCATGATGTGTGAAATCATTGTATATTCTGATTACATTCGAAATGCACAAAGTTTGTACATTCCTCTATCTATCTATCTATCTATCTATCTATCTATCTATCTATCTATCTATCTATCTATCTATCTATCTATCTATCTATCTATCTATCTATCTATCTATCTATCTATCTATCTATCTATCTATCTATCTATCTATCTATCTATCTAGTGGATTTTATTCCGGGATGAGAAAGTTGACGACCATAATTGACAGTCACTTTGATGAAAAGGACATGATATACATGCGTGAGGTAGACATGTTGGATTGCCCATTAAGTGTCAGGAAGTTTTTTTTTTTTCAACTTGGCAGCGCTTGTAACGTGGAATTACCCCATCTATTGCCGGTGAGTGCTTTCAAATCTGATCATACAAAGGCTTTACAAGTTTGTACATCCGGATTTATTTCCCCTTTATGTGTGCTCCAAATACCATCGGAGTTAGCAGTTTGACGCAAGTGTTGCTGTGTTATTTAGGTACGTTAGCAACCTAGCTGCTAAATTGGGCGCAGCCAGTGCAACATTGGCTAGCATTAATTCTTCTTTTGGTAGTCTGGAGCATGCTGATCTTTTTTTTATTTTATTTTTTGCCCCTTCTCGTTGTGGCAGCTGGTCCACAGCATCTGTCAATCATTGTTTAAGTGTGGCGTTTGCCATTTACTCAGAGTTGCAGATGTGTTTTCTATCATGCTAAAATGGCTGTGCTAACAGCCATTTTGGGCTGTGTGACGTCAACGTCAGGATCTCCGCACAATGGAGCGGAGAGAAGCTTGATGGACTTTGGGGCACTTGGGGTCATGGTTTGGGTGGGTTTGCCGAAGGCCAATTGGGATAGAAACTGAAAAAAACAATAAAAAAAAAACAAGAAGAAGCTGGCTTCAAACACAGCTTAAACTCCAAGAAAACTGAACAAATGAAGAAGAGTTTATTCGAGCACACGTACTCAGACGCGCACCATGTACAAACTCGACACAGAGGCTGCAGTTATGCGTTAGGCCAGAGGTGGCAGTCACCTACAAACAACGCACTCAAAGCACTTCACACTGACTCTATTCAACTTCTGTAGTGATGGTGACTCTATGGGCCCATGACTGACATGGGCACTAGGAAATCACATTTTCTATTTGCACCACTTACTTTGCTGATGATTGAAACCAGAATCTTATCACAAAGCTCTACATGACTTATATAGTGTATTAGTGTTAATCTGTGGTGTTTTATTTCCAACATTCTTCACAGCCACCTCCATCATATGAGGAGAGTGTTCGTCACTCTGTGGTGCTGCCGTACAACGTCCTCTCATCCAGTTTGGACACCGCTCCCACGTTGGGTAACGGCACCAATTCTGCACCTGATGGTCAAACTGAGCTGCCTCATCCAGACACTGCTGAGAGCAGCCTTCCTATATGATACAGAGTTTTGAAGACATCTGATGAACTAACTGGACAAGCGTGTGGAATTCAAAACCATAAAATGGTTTGGAACATTATTCACAAATCTGTTGATTGAAATACCTCAAAACTGACTTCTGATTTCCAGGAGCTGGGCAACCAAAGAGGAGCTGCACACATTTTTGTCCAACACACAATGGGGACGGTGGGGGGGCTTAATGATGCTGGTACAACTTGAATAGGATGGTGAAATAAAGACTGCGTGAAAAATGTGGACTGAAGGAATGAAAATGCCAAAAGTTTTTTTCTTTTTTTTTTCTTGTCTTTCTTGCTTTTTTGTGTCAAAAGAATATTGCGTCTGTGAACATTAGTGTTATAATTTTTTAGTGGACTTAACTTACAACTGCTCATAAAGCAAATGGGACACAATCCACATGACAGCGAGCAAACTATTCTAGTCAAAAATGTTAATTGTTTAAATGATATAATTAATTAAAAACAAGACCAATGGAAACCGCTACACAATTCATGGTGGATGAACGTAAAACAAGTGGCAGTTATGAAAATATTATAATTAAAATGGAATTGATAAAAAGGTCTTTTTGCTATTTTTCGTTTCATCCATTTTATATCTATTTTTTTCTTCCGAAAAATAAAATAAAATGATGGCTGATCATTATTCATCTGCACAATCATCGGTAATATATTGGCCATTAGAGGACATTTTCTGCTTCCCCACCCCCTCGCCCCCCAACTATGGAGGACCAAAACTGCCAAAATTAAAAATAAATAAATAAATGACTAAATAAATGACTAAAAGTGAAAATAAAAAAGGATATAAAAAAATATTATTTGAAAATTATATAAAAAAAAATAATGATAAATGGAAATAAAAATGAACAAAAAATACAAATATACATAAATAAATACATTTGTATTTAATTTTGGAATTTTTATTTATTTATTTTGTCATTTATTTATTTATTCATTTTTTATTTTGAATGTTGGCAGTTTTGATACACATACTGTTATATAGGTCTTGTTTTCGTTTATCTCTAGAAGCCTTTCATCAGATAGCAGAAGGTACAAATAAACCTGTGTATCCTCCTCTTGCTATTTATATTGCAGATATCGATAGAAAATTATTTGCTATCGATTTTAGTACTTGTACTATATTTGATAGCAGGCAGTGGTGACCTCACCATTACCTTAGAAACATGGCTGCTGCTTGTGCCCACAGTCGTGTAGGAAATCGACGAGGAAAGCCGAAGATCTCCGAGGAGCCGAGTGTCTGATACGTAAACAAGGTCAGCCTCTGCAGCATACAGTCGACAGGCTTGAATTCGTGCAACTCCTAATCTTTTCAGCGAAAACGGGTCGAACTTCCTGTGGCGTGCGAAAAGAAAGGTAGGTTAGGACCAAATTTGCATCGAAAACATTGTTACTTAGATAATGTAGCGTGCATAATGTGGAACGGCGTATTTTTTATTGCGCATTTGGTGCAGTCACCTAGTCAGGTGTATCGTCCTAACTGAGAAAAAGCTTCGTGGTCATTGCTAGCACATTAATAAACTACACGTGTTTTTAATTCGAATATTTCTGAAAACGAATTTGTAAAGATTTCTCTAAAAAGAATATGGACATATATTTTTTTTATTTTATATTTTACGTATTTTCTTTTATGTATTTACTTTCAGCATCGACACGTTTGCAACGTTCATCCAGGAGGACTCTCATCACGAGCAGCCAATATGTTTGAGTGCTTTCATTTCATAGTGGAACCAATCAAAGCCATGACAATCAAAATAAAGGTAACATTTCTCTACCAAGTGCTCCAGTGTTTAATGTGTAAACTAAATGGATTGTCTCATGTGTCACCTTGATGCATCTGTTATACGGCATTTAAACCCTATTTGGAAACTTCTGAGTGGGTGTCAAACAGTTATCCCCACCCGTCACTATGATTAAACCATAACAAAATACAATTACATGTATACAGTATACCATTTTGAAAATATGATGACGGCAATAATTGTAACGATTCAAAACAAAGTGCATGCACTCCAGCAAGTGACAAGTTTGGATTTGTAATTAAGTTTGTGGTATGGTGCTTCTGGTAAAGCTTAAATTTGATTCACTGCATGCAATTGACTCTAAAAAGAGCAAGAGAGTGGAGAGAAAGAGAGTTTTTGCATCTCAAGAATTGGCGACGAAGTGAAACGTGGCATAAAATATGTTGGGGTGGTATTTGCGTTCTGCTGACAGGTAAATTGACACAACCAGTATCCTTGATGCCTCCATTCCAGTTTGACTTGAATGTAAGGCAGCAATTACAACACACCAAAACAACTCCTATTGGCACCTTAAGGCTGCTTAACTTGCTTTTTCTTTAATTAAATCATGCAACTTGCACTGTGACCTTGACAAAACACAAACACAGTAACTCTCAAAATATCCTTGTTATTATGGAGAAAAATGTTGCATAAAAATAAATTCAAAAAATAAATTCCCTCCAGTTTACGCAATTGGATCTTTAGCTATGGAGCACAATACATTATGTAAAATTAAATCAGAATTAACCAGTCATCAGTTCCACAGCATGTTTGAAGTGATCAGGTTGCTCAGAAATCTTTTCTATGTCAACTTTTTAACACAAAATCTGTACTAGACAATTAACCCTGAGTTCCCTTTCAGGCGACGAAAGTGAAATCCAAGAAAAAGAACACTGACTACTTGGAAGATGATCAGCTATTTGTTGTGGAACTGGCTAGAGACCTTGGGCGAGTTTGCCAGGTGCAATTGACGTTGTTTACCCAAGCATGTACAGTAATTATAGTCACCCTGTGACATTATGTTTCAGAGGTGTCAAAACAAGTCAACATATAATTGTGTCACTTCAGATATGTGCAATGTGTCCGCCCATGTAAGCATCAGTATCTTCGAGTTATGATTATTTACCTGAAGAGAGCATAAATGCCTCTGTGATCAGTCCCACTTTGTCTCTTTGCATAACAAATGTCCTACTATAGTGGTTATGGATGCATATTTATTTAACTGTGGACAGTATCATTTGCGATCTATTGGCAAACAGACCTTATCAGCTTGTGTGAGTTTTTGTCTTCACCAAATCCACCACCAACTAGTTTTTCTTTTGTGCTCACTGTAGAGTTCATCAGTCCTGGAGCACATCTGGAACCAGGATGAGATCTGGCCAATCCCTCTTTGCCGGGTCTTCATCTTGGAATGGGCTTCCATGTTAGAGAGAAAGGTGCTTACCTACTTATCTTCTGCAGCAATACGATCCATCGGGAGTGGTGGATTGGTTCGGGGCTTTGCACAATTTCTACTCTCAATAACATGTCAGGTGACTTTTTGTCCACAGAAGAGGCCCATGCAGACCGATGGCTGGCCAGAAACTGATGGTGACAAAAAGTTTGATCTGACTGACCAGCAAGATGTGCATCAGGCCAGGTTAAGCCTCCTGGAATGGATGAAAGACTTGAGGACTCAGCCCGAGGCAAGTAACTTTCACGGATTTTGTTCCTAAATAACCCACTCCCCTGTTACTAATTATAATTGATTGTTATATAGCAAAGCATTTGGCCTGGGGAAACAGTGGCAAACATCCTGGAGGACTTGAGGTCAGCTTGGCGTTGGGGCCGTGCGCCAAACCTTCTGAGTGCCATGGAGCTGCTCTTGTGGACTGTGATGCTGCAGGATTCAGATAAGGTCTGTACATCTTTGAACTGACAACGTATCAAAGCAAAGATTGAGTTTTCATTGTGGACCCGCAGGATACCATACCGCAGCAATGGTTGGTGTGGAAGCAGAAAACAAAGATTGGTAAATATAACTAATTAACTAAAATTATTTTGTGATTATTTTTTTCATTTTTTAATTTGCTGCAATTTTTTTTTCAGGTGCTCTGTCGTACATTCCTGAGCCAGGTAGTGGCCTTCTGTTGATTATTAAAATTGTCTCAAATGTTTAAACCAGTGGTTCATAATCTTAACCTTGTTGAAACCCACCAGTTTCATATGTGCATTCTTTGAAAGCTTCTTAACTCATTCACTGCCAGTCATTATAGAAAATTTTTACATTTCCAATACTCACGTGATATTACATTCAATAATTATATATAAACCGAATCTACCAAATAACAGAATAGACTCCCTACTTTTTGTCCCGTCCCGTTCTTTTATAATTGACAGCAGAAAAATGTAGGTTTGCCAAAATACAGCCATTTCTCCCATGGACTCTGAAACTGTGTTTATTTCCTATAAAATGGGGCTATGATGTCATCTACCGGTGGTTGGGCATCAGTAAAGTTGTTTCCAAGTTTGATATTTACAGTGGAGCATGCTCAGATTCGCCCCCATTTAGCACCGCTCTAAAAAATACAATTGACAAGTATACTTGTCAAAGGCAGTGAATGAGTTAATTGAAAAAGAAAATTATTTTATTTTGAAATTTAAGACGTGGGTTTACTGGTGAACAAAATGAACAGGAAGACTATGGAACATGGGGGCGGCAGATACAATGAAAACAGCAGTGGCCCCAGAATTGAACCCTGTGGAACACCATACATTCGGTTATACATGTGAAACCATATTGCACAAATGTATCAGACAACTTTATTTATTTATTTATTTATTGCTCAACATAGTTAGTATGAAGGGATTACAATCATAAAGAAAGCACAGCCACAAGTCGACTACTGAGCGCACAAAATTAGTCCAAGCAATGTCGGGTGATCACCTGCAGCCAATGATGGCCAAGTGGGGTGTATCATCACGAATCATTTGAGTCAGGTGTGTGTCTTGACATCCGCCGACACTCTGACACTGACTCACCGAACCCCTGGGGTTAGATCGAACCCAGGTTAAGAACCACTGGTTTAAACTCTGCATTTAAGCATCAATTCATATTAATAAAATATGTGTGGATTTTTTTGGGGCAGTTTGGGACTGGATCACAAATGCTGCAGGTACAGTGTTCATTCCATCAGCGTTTATATTACTATAAACATTACACAGCCTTTCTTGCTGTTAATTCAAGAATTGTATGTGTTGTGTCAGTGGAAGTGACTCTCGACCAAGATACAGCCAATCCTGATCTTCTCATCTCGGGTGATGACAAGAAGATGCGCTGTGGTTTTGAGAGGAAAGAAATTGCCAACTACCACCAGCGCTTTGATGGCTGGTGGTGCGCGGCTGGAATGGTAGGCTTCGACGCGGGCCGCCACTATTGGGAGGTGGAGGTGGGTGAGCGAGACTGGAGGCTGGGCGTGGCCAAGGAGTCCGCTCTTAGGAAAGGGTTCAAATCCCTCAACACCGACTCCGGCTATCTGACCCTGCGTCTGGAAAGGGGCACTGAGCTTAAGGCACTCACGGTGCCCTTCACTGCCCTGCCGCCAGGCCTCATCCCCCGAAAAGTCGGCGTCTACCTCGACTATAAGAGCGGCCAGCTGTCATTCTACGATGTGGACAGACGTGTCCACATCTATACTTTTAATGAGTGCTTCCATGAGAAACTCTTCCCACTGTTTGGCACAGTGGAGATCACTAATGATCTTGTGATAAGGACCCCTGAAGCCAATACTCAATGTCTCTGCGCCACGTCCTGCCTGTGGGGTTGATTCGTTACCTTACCACTTTTCCTTCAACATCTCCAGTAGATATCATATTAAGGAATAAAAAGGTTACAAGGTTATGCAAATATACTAATCACTGGGAGGAATCAAATATCTTGCTGTCAGAGAACATTGCTGTGCTTTCATATAGCTTCAAGGTGTGAAGTACCACTCTCCATGCTGCTGCTACTTTCCTCTTCCCACAATCAAATTAAAAACTGTGCTCACATATTTGGTGTTTGGAAGGAGACTGTAGATGTAGAACTGTAGAATCTACATTGTCATGTACTGTAATTGTAATCATATGCTGAATAAAATAAATTCATGTTGATGGTATGGTACTTGCTGTCTTTAAAAAAAAAATAAATAATTAAGCAAACATATAATATTAATGTTTATAATTGTAAGGATCACCGTCGTTTTCAGTAAAAAATTCAATGTAGATTAATATATGTACAAAATAATAACATAAAAAAAAACAAATATTTAAGAAACTGACCATCAGAATGTTTAGTGGTGGGCATCACATCACTTGTATCTTTAGTTCACAAAAACCAACCTCTTCACTACATTTCTGATTTACTGCTTTTCATTCGTTCTCTTCCTTAATTTTTTAAGACACCTATAATATAAATCATTAAAACAAGTGTTTTGCATGACAAACATTTGTAGAATTACTGCAGCATGCAATTTTATTTTATTTTATTTTTGGCAAAAAAAAAAAAATACAATAAAAAATAAATATACAAATCGCATTCAAATCAGACCTTTTTCTTTTTTTTTGGCTCATTCACATTTTAGTTGCCACAAACATTTTTATTCATTACTTAATATTGTAATTAAATTACCATAACTATGAAGATTTCTTTTAAATTATTTAATGATTCAAAACGAAGATTTTTTTGTTGTTGTATTTTTTTTTTTTTTTGACGGCTCATAGATGATGTCATCAATGTGCGACGCCATGACAGTGTTCGCTAATGGAGGGGCGAGTGACGACAATAAGGTTGAAACAAGCTTTAAATACCCATTTTGGGTTCCAGAACTTTAGATCTAAAGTGCAGGAAGATGTTATTAAAGCAGTTATTCAAGGTAAGTTAAGAATCAAGTGCATTGACAAATTTGCTACTGTGCATTAATCTCTCAGTTACTCGTCATGATTAGCGCATGCAAAACAAATAGTAAAACACGTCTCTCCTTATTGTTTCTTATTGGCCCTATTGTTTCTGAAGGAATTATTATTATTATTATTATTATTATTATTATTATTATTATTATCCGCAAACGATCGCATTTTTTAGATACTAAACGTGAACGAAAACTCACCAAACTTTACAGACACATCGGGCCTGGCGAAAAATTTGATATTTTAAAGTTGCCATACATTATAATAGAAAAATGGCTCCGTAACGCCCCCTGCATAGTTTTAACGGATCCCTCTCCCGCTACGATTGTCCTATGGCTACGAAAATTGTGTGGCACCTGTAGCACATCCAGATGAACAAAAAACTCGTTGATAGGTGTACCCTAATATTAACGGGAAGTGAGGTATAAGTATTTAAATGTCCGATTTTGGCCCATTTTTGTACATTTACAAGGGTCATACTTTTGTCCCCTTCTCCTACACGGTTGACCCGATTGACTTCAAACTTGGGCTGTACCATCTCAACACCTGGGACAACATCATGGTAAAAAAAAATCAAAAGTTTTTGACATACTATATGACGGGGGCGAGGCATCAAATTTAGAGTTTGAAAACTCTTACTAAACGTAGCATTGCCAGTTGTACGTTTAACCTAGAGCTACGAAAATTGGTACACATATGTAACAGACTACGACCTACAAAAAAGTATGTTGGTGCCATATGCTAAACCGAACAGGAAGTCTGCCATTTTGATTTACTTTGGAACGTGTTGCCATTTTTTGGCCATTTCATAGGGGTCTTATTTTAACGAACTCCTCCTACAGAGTTTATCTGATCATCTTCTAACTTGGTGAGTTTCATCTTAAGATGTTGAAAAGTTATTGAAAGCTTCCCAGTTGTACAAAGCAGCTAGAGCTATGAAAATTTGGAGACATATGTAACAGCCCATGATGTACAAAAAAGTCTCTGGGTGCCATGTGCTAACCCCAACAGGAAGTCCCCCAGGGACCCGGTATCACATTTTGAGCTAAAATATACCTCTTTAACGTACTGGATGGAGGTTCGGCGCTTGGAGGAGAGGCAGTTTGGATGGGACTGGAAAATTGGACCATTCTTTTTGTGTGTACGGTGCTCATCGCAAACGCAGCAGCAGCTTATTTATGAGCTAGCTTATAAGCAAACTTAGCTTGTAGCAAACGTGTGTGATGTCATGCATGTTGAGATCATGTCTCTGATCAACTGCTGAAACTGCTTCAAACATCAAACATCAAAGCGTATGTAGGGATGAAAGAATGTTGATTTGTTGTGATTGTATTGTATTGCACATTCCAAAGACATGCATGTCAGGTTAATTGGGCGCTCCGAATTGTCCCTAGGTGTGCTTGTGAGTGTGGATGGTTGTTCGTCTCTGTGTGCCCTGCGATTGGCTGGCAACCAGTCCAGGGTGTCCCCTGCCTACTGCCCAGAGCCGGCTGAGATAGGCACCAGCACCCCCCGCGACCCTTGTGAGGAGTGAGCGGTCAAGAAAATGGATGGATGTATGGATGTATTGTATTGGTGTTAATGTTTTATGTTATGTTTGTTTTTTTGTGTTTATGTAAAGCGCTTTGTGACAGCTCAGGCCTTTTGAAAGCGCTATATAAATAATGTTGAGTTGAGTTGAGTTGAGTTGAGGCATACCTAAGAGCCCATGATGTACAAAAAAAGTCTCTTAGAACCATATGCTAAACCAAACAGGAAGTCCGCCATTTTGATTTATGTTTGCATTTGTAGCCATTTTTTGTGGCCTTTTTTAGCGGTCATATTTTAACGAACTCCTCCTAAAAAATTTATCCGACCGTCTTCAAACTTGGTGTGTTTCGGCTCAAGATGTTTACGATGCAAAGTTATCGAAAGTTTTCTATTTTGTTGCACGCCGTTGCCATAGCGATACATTGTTTGCCAAGTAAAATGCTGCTTTTTTTTTTTTTGTCTAAACGTGCGAAAACTCATGAAACTTTGCACACACATCAGACTTGTCATAAACATGAATATTTTAGAGATTTCTTGTGCAATTTGCAATAAATGGCTCAATAGCACCCTCTAGAATTTTTTATGAAGCATTTGCGATTGTATGATTCAGCTAGATTTGTAAAAGATTGTAAGATTTGATACCTATCAGCCTAAGACTTACAAAAAAGTATTCTGTAGCTATATGCTAAACCAAACAGGAAGTCTGCCATTTTGATTTACTTTGGTATTTGTAGCCATTTTTTGGGGCCTTTTATAGGGGTCATATTTTAACAAATTCCTACAAAATTTATCAGATTGCCTTCAACTTTGGCGTGTTTCATCTAGGGATGTCACACTGCCACAATATCGTTAAATTAGTCAGGTTGATTTCCATTTGTGCAGTTGTCGCACACTCTAGTGTCCATTTTATTAGTGCAATTTAATTTTCATTGTAGGGATGTTTTGGCCTTCTATGTTTAAAATCTGTGCTAATTGTCAGATGAATGGGAACCTGATTTGCTTGTGAAGCAATCAAAGTGTGCTTGCATTAGCAAGTAAGTGCCTCAATATTGTTATAAGAGATTGTAGGTGGTTTATATGCATTGCTGTTATGTACAAAAGCACAATATTGTGCTTTTTTTTTTTTTTAGTATGAGCTCTTTTTTTTTTTTTTACACAATATTGTGATGTTTTTTAAATATCGCTAACATCCCCACAATATCGTGATAATTATCGTATCGCGACCTTCATACCGTGATAATATCGTATCGTGCTGTTTGGATATCGTTACATCCCTAGTTTCATCTTAAGATATTTAAGATGGAAAGTTATTGAATTTTTTTTATTTTGTCACACGCCTTTGCTGTAGCGATGCATTGTTCGCAGAGAAAAATCCTTTTTTTTTTGAGAGTCTAAACATGGGCGAAAAGTAAACTCACAAAACTTTGCACACACATCAGACCTGTCATGAACATGAATATTTTAGAGATCCATCCATCCATTTTGTTGACCGCTTATTCCTCACAAGGGTTGCGGGGGGTGCTGGAGCCTATCTCAGCTGGCTCTGGGCAGTAGGCGGGGGACACCCTGGACTGGTTGCCAGCCAATTGCAGATTTTTTGTGCAATTTGTAATAGATCGCTCAATTGCGCCCTCTAGAGATTTTTATGAAGTATTTACGATTATATGATTCAGCTAAATGTGTGAATATTGGGGGAGATATACCTATCAGCCTAATACCTACATAAAGTATTCTATAGCCATGTGCCAAACCATTTTGATTTTATTTTGTTAATTGTGCATCATTTTTGGCCTTACCGTGAAACTTTGCAAACACAAAGCATGGCAAAAACTTTACAATTTAGACTGTTTCCTATGAAACAGTACCCCAACATGCCAGTACCCCGACGTGCAAGTACCCCAACGTGGCCCGGGTTGCGAGGGCCCTTTGTAGCTGCTCGCAGCTCTAGTCTTTAGGTATGATTTTGAACAGGTTCTTGTTAAAAGGGTTAATGGTGCGTCTTCCTGTAGGTGACAGGGATGTGTTTGTATGCATGCCTACTGGGGCAGGAAAGTCCCTTTGTTATCAACTGCCTGCTGTACTGGCTGCAGGCATCACGCTTGTTATTTCCCCGCTACTTGCTCTTATTCAGGTCAGTTTGGCTTCATCCACTTTTAAATCTGCTATACTACTTATTTGCCACTCACCACTGTTTGTATGTTTTTCTCTCAGGACCAAGTGGACCACTTGAGATCTCTCAAGATCCCTGCTTGCTCCATCAACTCCAAGCTCACATTAGCCGAGCGTCGAGTGATTCTAGCTGTATTGCAGAGTACTAACCCAAAGCTCAAGTTCCTCTACATCACACCAGAGACGGCAGCTTCTCCATCATTCCAGCCTTACCTGGCTGACTTGTGCTCCCGGGGCCTGCTGTCCTACCTGGTAGTGGATGAGGCTCACTGTGTCTCCCAGTGGGGTCATGATTTCAGACCAGACTACCTCAAACTGGGTGAATTGCGTGTTCACGTGCCAGGGGTTCCCATCATAGCGCTCACTGCAACAGCGCCTAAAAAGGTCCAAGATGACATTGCTCAGTCTTTGAAGTTGCATCTGCCGCTTTCTTTTACTACGCCAGTTTTTCGCTCTAATTTGCACTATGATGTCATCTTCAGCGAGCTTCTTCCTAACCCCTATGTTCACCTCTATGCCTTCATTCAGAAGGCATTGGCTCTTGGGGGTGGCTCTAATGTACAGGTTGGTTGTCAAAACAAATATTAATACTGTTTTTGTCCATAAGAGGACATTCTGTTCACTGTGCTGTATTGTTATGGTGTATGCATGAATACACATATAGAACCAGTTCACAGGTGCCGCTGGGCAGATTAAGGATTCAATTTCTTGCTCAGAATTTCCTTTTTTTTTTTTTTTTTTACAAAGATCTGTGATGCAGGTTAAAAAAAAACTCAAGAACCAAACCAGGAACACAGACTTCAATTAGCCCGACAAGTAACTTTCTGAATTGAATTCAAATCTCTTCTTCTTCACAAAAAGTTTTCAGTATAGCTGTATTCTAACAGTTATATGCTGCACATGAGATTGTCTTGACAGGATTTTATCACATAGTAATCATGGTCACACTAATTGTTAGTTGAAACAATATTAGGTTTGTTTTGTAACTTTCACCCAATTTCTGTATCATGTTTTTTTTTTCATAAAGGGAAAATGGATAACATTCTTTGAGAAATCCTGCAAAATCCTCATTTATATGATGTTCTCGGACAGGGCTGTGGGATTGTATACTGTCGGACCAGGGAAGGTTGTGAAACTGTAGCCCACCAGCTTACCAAGCTTGGTGTCCTGGCTAAACCTTATCATGCTGGTAAGTTGTCTTCCACTGTGAGAAATATGGAGGACCTTACTTTATCTTTGTGTTTATGTGCAGGTTTGAAGGTAGGAGATCGCACAGAGGCCCAGAATGACTGGATGCAGGGAAAAGTGATTGTCATTGCAGCCACCATCAGTTTTGGTATGGGTATAGACAAAGCTAATGTCAGGTAAAGCAGTCAATCTGTAGGTTGTGTTTTTTTTTTTTTTTGTTAAAGCTGTAGCTTACATAGACTTTTCCATCATTCCCACAGGTTTGTCGCCCATTGGAACCTTGCAAAATCCATAGCCAGCTACTACCAAGAATCTGGGCGAGCAGGAAGAGATGGACTGCCATCCCTATGTCGCATTTACTACTCCCGGAAAGATAAAGATCAAATTATATTCCTCATCAATAAGGAGACTGTACGTAAAAGGGTCAGTATAGCAGAAACTACTATAGCAATAAAAAAATTAAAAAAAGCAAAAAAAAAACGTGCTTTTGTTAATTTTACCATAAAATTTAAAGGCCGTGACTTTTGATTGCAGGAGAAACGAAACGTTGAAAAGGAATCAGACAAAGTAGCCATGTTGGACTTTAACGCCATGGTGCGTTTTTGTGAGCAGGAAAGGTAAGTGATGAAGTCACACATGAGATGCATTGACTTTATTGGCTTATACCAGTATATTCAAGCAAATGTCTTTGGAAACTAGCCAGTACTTCACTTTCCTCATTAGCTACGTTTAATGCTGCATAAGCAAGGTCTAGTTGGAAATGAATCTGGTTCTTTTCCTTTTATGTGCAGCAGAGGGCAGACTTGACCACTCAATGAGCCAAACTTTATGGTTTTAGGATGCTCTCCAACAGCAGCTCATTACAGTAAACATCATTCTTTCTGAATGAAGTTAAGGCAGTCAGTAAAAACATTTTAATGTGTTCTGAAAAAAAAAACAAAAAAAACAAGTCACAATGTTGATTTTCCCATGTTCAGTTTATTAGGTGATATGTTTAGTTGCGTCTTGTCCTCCAGCCAGGAGCGATGTTGTTGTACACGGCAGACTCAAGGAATGTCGATTGTCCTGACAGTCAGCTTCAGAAGGTGTGTGAGAAAGTGAGTCAGGGCATCACTGTTAGTGTCAGTTGCTTCGTTGGAGGGCTGGGCCTCATCTCGCCTCGTGAACACACCCGGCCTGACCGCATTTGAATGGGCAGCACTCCCATCACAGGTTCTTGGCAGCCTTGGTTGGTGCAAACCTGTTTTCTCGTCGGATGCCTAGATTAAATGAACTTAATGAGGATAAGTGGCGTATAAAACGGATGGGTGTAGTTGAGATATCTTCATATGTTTTCCTCCTCCCGACTGTCCTTGCGGCAGCAGCAAGAGCCTGTGGTGCAGATCAGGACGACCATGGCAACAACCACCACTGCAGGAGAGCAAATAAACAATCAGCTTGACCAGAATCCAGATTCTTATTCACACCAGAGAGCGGAGACTCACAGATGAATGTTAAGAGGACCAAGAAACCCCCGAGCTCGATGGGCTCGGCATCGGGCAAACTCTGCAGCTTGGTCCAAATCTGGTTTAGAAGATTCAATGCCTGGTCTTTGATGTCCATCCTAATGAGGCAACAATAAGTGCATAATAGCCAGTTTGTTTACTTTCCTTCTCTGTTGTCATATTTTTTTTTAACTGTTTAACCGCCAAAAACGTTTAATGACGTATGCTAAAATCCTAATGAGTTCCGCCATAAACGTCAATTGACGTTTACTAAGTTTTTTTTTTAATCAATGGGTAGTGCAACGTCTAAGTGGAGCGCTGCCTGGTCAATGTGTTGTGGAATCAAAAACACCCACTAACTATGGCCAGCAGATGGCAGCATTGTATATATTTTCAATTGGCTCAAGGTGTATAAAATTATAATGAAATGTGACAAATCTGATGAAATAGAACATTTTCAACGATGACGCGAATGATCAAAGTCTTTGTCACTTTAAATCTAATTCACAGAGTGTCACTAAACAAAAAATACAGTATTAGTGTCAAAGTCACTGTTGTGCAAAAAATCTTGACAAAAAGCTCTTTTTCTCCATTTTGTTTTTCTATTTTCGCATATGCCACTCAAATTACCCATTTTCAGATGGTGATTACTAAAGAACGGAATAAGGTAGAAACACACTTTTTTTTTTTTATGTTTATGTAGTTGTAGTGCACAATATTATGTTTGCCTTGAAAAATGAGTGAGAATGCTCGAAATCAGCTCACACTGTCGGGGTTGTTTTTTGGATAACGTTTGGCAGTCAAAGAGTTAAGAAAAGGAAAGTGTGAGGTTTGTTGTTGTCAGAGAACAAAATAGGATATGAATGGAATGGATAAAGGAAGTTGTTTTTCTCAAGAAAATTGCTAATTGAATTTCTCGCGGTACACTACTAACGTATTGTTTTTAGCTGTTTATCAACAGCTGATTAAGGTACAATACTCCTTCCAGATACAGTTAATTCAAGGAGGTCACTGATGATGTAGTGATACACTCACCTGACTGTATAGGTGCAGCCAGCGTGGATTCACTTCTCACTCAGTGACTGTATGAATGGTCGTCTGTCTCTATATGTGCCCTGAGTGACTGGTGACCAGTCTAGGGTGTAGCCTGCAAACCAGACTGGAGTAGATCATGACAATGTTGGGCATATCTGTAAATTGAAGCAGAAATCATTTGTCAATCAAATAATTTTGAATCGCAAATCGATTCTGAATCGAATCGTAGACCCAAAAATCGTAATCGAATCGAATCGTGAGACAGTCAAAGATTCCCAGCCCTACTGAACAGGATAAGCGTATGGTAAATGGATAGATATTTGATGGATGGTCTTGCCAAAACATTTTTTTTCCTCACCTGTCCATAGCCACTGTAGTTGCACAATAAAAATAAGATGACGTCTGAGTGTGATGTAACCAGTGTTGCCAGTTAGCTTGAAAAGGTAACTTAGTTACTTTACAGCAGGGGTGGCGAGATCCGGTCCTCGAGGGCCGCAGTCCTGCTGGTTTTGGATATTTCCCTTCTTCAACACAGCTGATTCATGATCAGCTCATCAGCAAGCTCTGCAGAAACCTGATAACGAGCCTATTAATTGGAATCAGCTGCACTTCGAGTAGGGAAATCTGCAAAACCTGCAGGACACCGGCCCTCGAGGACCGCAGTTTGCCACCCCTGCTTTACAGAATACTTGATTTAAAAAGTAACTCAGTTAGATTACATGTTACTTTATTCGTTACTATGACAACTGCTTTATTGGAAGTACATTTTTAAAAGTAACATAACATTTAAAAAGATACTTGACTCATTCAGCCATTTTCAGCAATAAAGAGTTATTTTGTTTATAATTAATTTGATAATTTCATTATTTTTCATGTACAATTAATACCTTTAAAAACAAATTTTGCCACTTGCTGTCAACTGAAAATGACATCACGTATGCTCTCTGCTCAAGTAACGACCAATCATGGCTCAGTTTGCTAACGTCAGCACATGACCAAACCTAGAAAACCGGTGAGCCGTGATTGGTCGTTACCTGAGCTCTGAGCACCTGTGATGTCATTTTTAGTTGACAGCAAGTGACAAAATGTGTTTTTTAATGAAGTTATCAAATTAATTCTAATCAAAATATGAACTTCTTATTGCTGAAAATTTTGACTTAACCATAAATAATCGTTTTTATATTGAAAAAACAAAAAAAACTAGTCGTCTTGTATGTCACTAAACATAATGGTCTATTTTTTTTAATAGGCTCTCTAGACTTCACCTATCATAAGTACATATATAATAGTCATTTTTTTTGGCCTGACATCACATACTGCAATGTTGAAACTTAACATTCATGATGTACATTACTTATCAATACAGTATAACAAAAAAAAAAAAAAATCACAGACCTCCTGCATTAGTTGCAGCTCTGCTTCTCACAACCTGTTGGATCTTTGTGAGCTTGAACTATGCTGTGACTGTAAATGTTTCTTCAAATAACACCTTATTTACAGTGCAATACAAACCTTAATATTTTCATCTCATCAGAGGAGTACCAACAGTGTTGTCCACGTGTGTAAAGCCCACTTTTCATTATTTGCAGTTTGCACTAATGCCAGAAACTACTGTTTTTCGTCTTTGTTTACACACACACTCAGCCAAATGTAGAATGACTCTCAGCATTCACAACTAGTCTTAGTGAGCAGACAAGTTGATGACATGTTATTTCACCCTGACGGGCATACCTGGATGTCTATTGTTTTTGTTGCTGGAACGAGCAGTTCATCATCCAGAGTTCCTCAGACGATAGCCCCTCATACTGAGATTAGGAGAGAGAATTGTTCAGGAACAGATGATAATCTGCAAGGGAAAATAGACAGTCTTGAGTCTTTTTGGCCTTTATTTTTAGTTGTGAGTGTTACTTACTGGACTGCAGTTTGTTTTCTTCCAAAGCTGTTTTTCAGTCCAAGCTGGGAGCAGCAAAGAGTCTTTTTGTGTGCTTCTCTCTTTCCCCACCTCTTTTGTGGAAAGACTTTCTCTGTCTTCTCATGGCTATGTTAGCAGCGTCCCCCTTTCCTGCAAGGTAGTCCGCATGTTGTTAAAGTGGCTCCCAGCACCGCCTCTGTTTATGTGTGCGTGTGCGCGCGCGCTCGCGTGAAGACAGACTGTTGCGTAACGCTGAGGCATGTTGCCTGTTTCTCCTTCAAGTATAGGGATATTAGGTGCAAAACATGAAGAAAGACAGTGAGAACTTCTGTTAATCTCAGCTACGGGTCCAAGATGTGTATGTATTGTTTACTGGTTTAAGCTCTCATGAAATTCGCCACTAGGTAGCGCAATAACACATTCAAGCAGTATGGAGGTGGAGCTCAACTCCCTGTTGTCAATTGTTTGGTGGACAGAAATGTCAATCCCACGTTACAATGGAATGTTGTGTGGAATGAGAAGAAAACAAAGGCGGCTAAAAAATAAAAAATAAAAAATAAAAAATAAAAAAAATAAAGTGGTTCACAGCAACAGACAGAATAACTTACTCTTTGTGTTGTAGACATGCTGTAAAATACTATACCGTATTGTGTTGAACTTTTCTATCATGTACTGTATGTGTACAAAACAGAAACCGTGATCATTTAAAAGCAGGTCAATGCTTCACAAATAATGCCAGGTAGAGAAGCTCTCAAATCAGGACTGCGACTATATTAACTTGCCAATGTGTTGCCTGTCTTCCCTTTAGTTGCCGCCATGCCACCATTTCCAAGTATTTTGGGGACCAGCCACCAAACTGCGCTGGTGCTTGCGACTATTGTTCGAACCCGAGAGGTTTGCGAGCCCAGCTGGAGGCGGCTTTCAACACCAGTATTGCAGCTCAGAGCAAAGAACCAAAGAAGCCGTTTGGTTTCGATCAGGAGCTTTATGGAGGAGGAAAGAAGGGGTATGGCTTTGAGAGGCAGGTTCACGCTTGTGACATTGAGTTGACACTTATGCATGGTATGATTTGGTGACATTGTGCATCATATAGGTATGAAGAAGTCATGGAAAGCAATTCTGACGATGAGGCCAAGAGGAAAAGGGAATTCTCTGATTTGTTCAAGAAACAGATGAGTTTAAGAAAGGTAATTTAGAATCATTCACACACATTTTTGTTTGCAGGAGACATTCCAGAATTTGTCTGTGTTTTGCCTCTCAACACATGTTCAGCAGCTGTTGGCATCTTGGGCTTCCTTAAGTGAGGCCAGCCGTGGCATACGGAGGAAAAAGACTTTCAAAGACTGAAACATAAATGATGGAAAGTGTCAAATCCTCTTATTTGAACTGTCTTTCCGACTAAAAATCCAGCTTCAATGCTTCAATCCTGTATCACAGAACAATTTAACTGAGTTCCCAGTGGTTCGGGGTAGCAACATCCAGTTGTTACAAAGTCACGGGTAAAATGCCTTTAAGTGATGTAATTCAATTAGGTGGATAAACGAGTGATCAGGTTGATTAGTCTCACGATAATCTAGTTTGACTAAAAACAGTTTGGCTCTTCTAAAGTTTCAGATGAGATTCCTCAATGGCTTCTCCTTAGCAGTCCTTCTTTTACCTGTCTTTAGTTATCTTTCTTTTGCACAAGTACAATAGAGAAAAACATTATTCTAGCTGCAGAAATAATGTCTTCTGTCAGCGCAATCTGCACAGTTTTTCCATACTGACCACCGTATCCTAATGTTTCTTTTAGACTATCACTTGAAATGCATTCATTTTGCAGTGGATATGTTGGTCCGAGTCATCTTTGCATACATTTTAAGACTGCACAATATATCGGAAAAAATATCAATATCGCAATATTGGCCCATGCAATATGCATATCGCAAAGACATGCAATAAGTTTCATATGGAATGTTATGCTTTTATCTGAATTTGACAAGTCAGCCGCTAACTAAAATGTGCACCACCATCCAATAGTTGAACATTATTGAGAGGTAATTACAATTAACTAAGAATATATTGAGTTTGCATATTTTGAAAAAAAAAATGTAATTTTTTTTCATTAGATAATAAAAATTTCATTTCTTTAGGTACATTTTAAATGTCGCAATAATATTGATATTGCTATATTCAACAACTACATCGCATATCGCATGATTTTCCAATATCGTGCAACCCTAATACATTTAATTATGTGCATTACCAGTAATCTCATTTTGTTTTCTTTGTAGGGACTTGACCGTGAGAGTGACGACTTTGTTCCTCCAGGTAAAACTTGAGTATCTCTTCATAATATTGACACTTTATTACAGTGCTGTCCGAACTCGGTCCTCGAGGGCCAGAGTCCCGCACGTTTTGGACGTTTCCCTGCTGCAACGCACCTGTTCCAATGAACAGCATCGTTATCAGGCTTATGCCGAGTTTGCTGATGAGCTTCTGGTGTGTTGGAGAAGAGAAACATCCAAAACCTGCTGGGCTTCCGGCTCTCGAGGACCGAGTTTGGACACCGCTGCTTTATGATGATTATGATTATTATTAAGTTCTGCTAATTCTGCTGTAGACACTGACTGCCCACTGAAAGAGGCGAGCAGTCAGCGCATCCCGAAGCTCCCAGTAAAGGTACAGCACAATCACATTACTCACAGCTAAGACATTAATAAGCACAGTTGTGGAATTTAGTGACTTAAGTTAACCCCGGAGATGTTGATTGTAACCGCTTTTACAAATGCAGAAAAATGGAAATACAATTGTTTGTCTTGAAATTGTTTTGGTGCATGTCACTATTGTGTACTCTAAATTGGTAGGAAAGTGAGTGTGAATGGTGTGATAACCAGTCAAGAGTGAGTTTTGGTTATTATTGTTGAGCATTCTGTTCAAGAAGGATGTCAACTGTATTTCAGTCCAGAGAGCACTGCCTGACACTCTTGCAAGAGGCATTATATGCCCACCAGGGGGCAGATGACCCATTCCGGTAAATATACAGTCGGCAAACGTCCTAAACAGTTTTATGAAGTATGGTTTTCCAATTATTCTGTCGTGTCATTGCAGAGATCTTGTGTCCGTATCTGTGGATATTGAATATGAAGTGTTCAAGAGAAGCAAGTCTTCCAACTTGTACAAAGCGGCAATATTAAAGAAGGTGCCACCCGACTCTACGTTGCTATGTTGCTTCGTAAAACAAAGTTTGCACCAGATTGATGACTACCATTTTGTCATCAAGGTGTCCGAGTTGACGAAAGCGCCTGTTGTCAAAGAAGAGGAGAAGAGCCTCAGTGGAAGTGAGGCCATGCTAAAACAGGAAGTGAAAGCCTCCCCCTCTACTTCCTTTTCTGACGATCTGCATGGCTTCAAATCTGCATCGGAGGTCTACTCAGTGAGTTGGCGCACCTCACATACCAAATAAAGTTTCCACCAAGCACTACCGTTTTATTTGGCTCCACACGGTACTGTTAGGAATGAGAATCTCACAACTAGTCACATGCCGATGAATTTGACAAAGACAAGTAGCGGTTGACTTGACATGGGGCAGCCTCCCTCCCCACCAAACACCACAAAGGAGCACAAAGCATGGATATCTCAATATTTTGCAGGACATAGATAGACATGTTTATAGTCTGCCTATTTCTTTCCAAGGGAAGGAAGGAGATGTTCTCTTGTTAGTTTCAAAAGCCAGAGTGCAGAAGGCTTCCATTCACAGTGCCGTTTGCTTGGGGGGGGGGGTATTTGTTAAAGGGGAAGTCAACCCCCAACATTTTCTTAATAATATGTTGTATACTACGGAAGCGTATTGCATTCGCTTGAAAAAAAAAATCTTTTTCTGACTGATTTTTTGGGGAGCTTTGTTTTTTTATTTTTATTTTTATTTATTATTTTTTTTTTAATACATTTTTCTGAATTTTTTTTTGTCATAAAAAAAAAAAAATCCGAAAAAAACAGGAGGCAAAATTACTCAGAAAAACAGGGGGGGGACATTATTTAAAAAAAAACAAAAAACAAAAAAAATATTCCAAAAAACAGAAAATATATTCCGAAAAACAGAGCACTAACTTCTGTTTTTCGGAGTAATTTTTTTTTTACCTTCTGAACTCCAAGTGACTTGTTACAGACCACTGGCCGGTATATATGTACAGATGAGACATATACAGCTCGTAGGCAGTTAGTATAGGGCCGGAAGCGGGGTGTGGGGGGAGGTTGTGCAGGGCTGGTCACTATTTTTTAACAAGGAAAAAAATAAATAAATAAATGGCACAAACCCCCCACTCCGCCTCCGGCCTTATACTAACTGCCTACGAGCTGTATGTCTCACCTATACCGTATAGTTTATACAGTAGTCTGCTTGTGAGGTGGGAATAACAAGATGGCCGCCCTGTGACTTCAACGGCTTGCACTAGTGTGTATGGGCTATTGGCTATCCAGTCATATATACAGGTCAGTGGTCTGCAGCAAGTCACTTGGAATTCAAAGGTTAAAAAAAAAAAAGATTCAGAAAAGGATACGTTGTTGCTATGTTGTTTTTTTTGTTTTGTTTTTTTAATTATTTTTTTTCTGTTTTTTGGAATATTTTTTTTTACTGTTTTTTGGGGCGGAATAAATTCTCCCTGTTTTTTTTATTTATTTTCTTTTTGTTTTTTTTTATATGACAGAAAAAATATCCAGTAAAACAGAAAATAATATTCAAAAAACACAGAAAAAAAATCCTCAAAAAAAACAAAGCTCCCCCAAAATATTAGTCAGAAAAACAGGATTTTTTTTTCCCCTCTTTCAAGTGAATGCCATACACTTCCGTACTATACAGCCCCACTAGTCTAAAAACAGAATTCTGATTAACATTGCATTTGTGGAATATGAGTTGAGCAGCAAAAATCCACCAACTTTTAACCATCTCAGGGAGCGGCCATTTTGTCACTTGCTGTTGACTAAAAATGACGTCGTAGTTGCTCAGTGCTCAGCTGTAATGTCTTTTTTTTTTTTTTTTTTTTTTTCAGTCAACAGCAAGTGACACAATGGCCGCCCTGCTGAGATGGATAATAACAGGTGGATTTTGGTGCTTAACGCAAATTCCACAAATGCAATATTACTATTATTTAGACTTGCTGCGATGCACACAATATTACTGTAAAGAAAATGTTTGGGTTGGCTTCTCCTTGAACAGTTTTGCCTTTATAGGAACAAGCGCTGCCATGAATAAGAATACAAGAGCAATTTCTCCCCCAACAATGTTTATAAATGCCTATAGATGGCAACAAAAGCTTGTTTTCTATTAGACATAAAAGAGGAGAAAGGAGAAGCTGGTTGCTTGCTTGGATATGACTTGCCTTCGCTTTCGACACTTTTTTTTTTTTTTAAACACCATGGATTCCACAAGATGGCGCCAAAGCAGTGTTTTATATTAGAGTGTCTTTGCAGGGTTGGATGTGGCTGCCTGCAAGTATTGAATCCATGAATCTAAAAATAACATCTTAATTGGCATGAGTATGTCTTGGGTCAGTTTTTCAAAATTCTTAAAAAAAATCTTAACATATAAGCAGGTTTTTCCGACTGTAAACATGTTTAATTTATGTTTCTTTTAATTGTAGAAAACTCCTCTTATTTCTTTACTCTTAAATGTTTTTAAAGTTTTCTGTTGTGTTTAACGTGTATGTTCTTTTAATAACTTTTGTAATCTACTTTTGTTTGCTTTGCTTCAGAACTGTTTGTTGATGCTTGTAGGTGTTGTGACTTTGCTTGTGTAAAGCACATTGCTTCGCCTTGTGTATGAATTGTCTTGCCATGTAAATAAATATAATATGTAAATAATGTGTTAAAAAAACACAATAATATTGTGCTTTTGTACATAACAGCAATGCATATAAACCACCTACAATCTCTAATAACAATATTGAGGCACTTACTTGGTAATACAAGCACGCATTGATCGCTTCACAAGCAAATTAGGTTCCCCTTCATCTGACAATTAGCATAGATTTTAAACATAGAAGGCCAAAACATCCCTAATGAAAACTAAACTGCACAAATAAACTAGCCACTATAGGGTGCTACAACTGCACAAATGGAAATCAACATGACCTTTTTAACAAATGTGTTCCTTTTAAATATTGTGCACATGACGACGACGATATTCTGGCGGTTTTAATATCACGATATCACAATATTGCCCTTATCGTTACATTCCTAATCATTCCCGCAGATGAAGCGCAAGAGAGTAGGAGCAGGCCATGGGATCTCGTCCGCTCCGCTTCTGGCTGCAAAAGATCTCCAGAGGGGCTCCGAGCAGGACAGCGCGTCTGTCAAGGGACCGCCAAGCAGCGGCAGGATTATGCGGGCGCCGCTGAGCAAATTGTCAGACAAGCCTTTGGCTGTGACATCATCCATCCGAGCCAGAGCGAACGCCGCCGCTTCGTCCTCCTTGAGCAGCCCATCAAAGAAAGGTAGTGCGTTGAACAGGAAACTCGAGGAAGCTGCGAAAAGCTGTCACTCGATTTCTCACTATTTTGGCAAGTCGCAAACAGTGACGGAAAGCCAAGCGGTGGATGCCAGCATTTTGATTTCGGATGAAGAGAGCGAGCGGGAGCCGCACTTGCCTATCAGTCTGGATTGTGAAGGCAGTGCGATGCAGCCAACTATTCCGCATTGGACGCCGACAGAGACCAGAGTGGGGGTCATAGTCATATATAAAGACAGTGATAAACAGTCTACTCGGGAGTAAGACGCACTCGCACATTCCATTTTGTTCACGGCTATGTGAAAATAATAATTGTATCATTAATCATGTCCCACTCAGACACAACCCAACAGAAGACCACAATGCAGAAGCAACACAAGAGGTAGGTCACCATCAGCTTTTAAGATACGTGTCCCACTCAACTAAGCACACTTTTTTTTCCAAGCAGGCGTGCGGTCGGGAAGCCAAAGAAGAGGAGCCCCCTCCGGCAAAGCGAGGCCGGCTGCTGGACAAGAGCGACTGCACAGGAAGTTCAGGGAGAATCACGCACACGGAGGAGGAGCCATCGTCTGCTGTGACGCTGAAAGAGGCGGCTGGCGTGGTGATCCGCTACTTGGACCCGTTTTACACTCAGGGCAAGTTTGCCAACAAGGTGTGAGACGAGCAAGTCTAGAGCGAGTCTCCAGTTCTCCAAGGGATGCTTGGCTAAATTTTTTTTTTATTATTTTTTTCCATTGTTTGTAGGATCTGTTCAAGTCCTTCGCTCGCTATTTGTCCCACCTTCTCACAGAGGGGATGATTAGAAAGGGACAAGGTAAGACGATTACTGGAGGTCTTTCTTTTGCAACATAGGACCTTTTGAAGTTGCCACTGTACAGTTTTTTGTTGTTTATATTTGACCTAGATTTTTTTCTTCTTCACAAATATGACCTTTGAGCTTTGAGCTGGATGTGCTAATTCCTGTATCCACCCTGCTGCCTAAAAACTGTTTTTGCCATTTTTTTTTTTTTTGCATTAATCCAATGGACGTGCTGTCCCTTGTGCACACATCCATCCACCCATCCACCCATTGTCTTAACCGCTTGCTCCTCACAAAGGGTCGCGGGGGATGCTGGAGCCTATCTAAGATGGCTTCGGGCAGTAGGTGGGGTACACTCTGAACTGGTTGCCAGCCAATCGCAGGGCACACAGAGACAAACAACCATCCACACTCACAAGCACACCTAGGGACAATTCGGAGTGCCCAAATAAATGTCTTTGGAATGTGGGAAGAGACCGGAGTACCCGGAGAAGACCCATGCACGCACGGGGAGAACATGCAAACTCCACCCAGGAAGGCCGGAGCCTGGACTCGATCTTGCATCCTCAGTACTGGGAGGCGGACGTGCTAACCACTCAACCACCATGCTGCCCTCAGTATAATACAAACATACGGTTAATACAGATTTACATGTAAATGTTTAAAAACAGTTGCTCTTCATAGAGGATGAAGAATATATGCCTGTGTTATTTGTCTACATGTTACTCCACAAAAATACTACCTAAACACTAATAGAGCTGTCAAAATTAATCAATTGACAAGTAATTAATTGGCAGCTATTTTACTGAGTAATCATTTGGAGCCATTTTTAATGTAAAACATTTTCCAAATCCTTTGATTTAAGACCGTTGTTCTTCATGAAAGAAGACTGGTTATCGTCTGTGTTTTATCAAATTAAGACAGTTGAAAACATCTGTATTTTGGAAAACAATGGCCAAACTGGTAACATATACAACCCCCCCCCCCTTTTTTTTTTTTTTTTTTTTTTTTTTTTAATCACTATACGAATACAAAGTACAAAATAAACACCAATCACTGGTTAACAGTAATCAGGGGGGAAAGCGCTTTTGTAATACACTTTAATGCAAAATTAAATTGAATCCGCGATTAATCGATTGAATAATCAATAATTTAATCACTTCTAATAATATCCGATAGTGACAGCACTGCACTATAATTATGACTTTAATACTGTCATCATAGGTTAGTAATAGATTACATCACTTTCTGTACAAAAAAATATGCATTTCGGCCCCTGGAATGGAAGTCTGTCATCAAGGACCTCCTGTACTTTTTTTTTTTTTTTCCCCCCCCCAAGCTACTGAACAGAAAATTCAATTTCGAATCGCTGCTGCCACCTGTTGACGTAAAATGAAACTGCACTTCACGTACAATGCCCAAATCCAGTCTGAAATAAATAAATAAATAAAATACTGGGCAGAGGCTTGCAGGAGTACTCATTGTGAACAGCAAGGTGTCAATCTACTAATTAGAAGATGTTTCAGTCAGAAATGGTCAAATAAAGAGACTATTGTTAAAATGCTTTGGGCCAAATTGTTACAGACAAAAGCTCTATCTTTTTTTGAATACTTGTGTACACGTTTGCTTCCTCTCACTTGTCTGTGTTGGCCCACAGTGAAAACGGAGGTCAAGGCGCTCATCAGGCAGTTCTTCTGCAAGGTCAAACGCTGCGAGAGTGAGGCGGACTGGAAATACCTTAAAAGACCGGACTACTGGAAAAGCACACCCAATCAGAAATTACCATGAAGAGATGAATGAGTGGGCAGCTTTCTCTATGTTAGTGCCTTGTCTTGTTTGCACTAGTTCGGGCCTCTTTGCACAGTTGTTGCTTAGGTTTTTTTTTAGCGCAATAAACCTGACACTACCTCCAATGAGCAAACGTTTTCAAGATGTGAATAACGCATGATTTAGTTTTGCCGCAACGTGTCAGAAATGCTTCTGTATTAGACTGTTGGAGATTTGTTATCAAAAAAATAAAAAATATTCTGTTGCTTCTTTTTATTATAATACTGTACTATTTTTTTGTTTTAAATTACACAGATCTTTGATGATACTTTAATATTTTGTAACTGAACCATAAGAGGCTTGTGGAGATAAGACAAATAGCATCCCCTCCCCAGAGATCCTCATTGTCAAATAATAAACAATGACTATTAAACATTCGAAGTGGTTATTAAGAACAACATGCAATTCTTACTTTGCCGCCCACATGGATGCCAACATTATACACACACGTGTGAAAGTCCGGGGTGAGTGGGATCTTGATGCTCAGAGATGGCAAAGCACGTCACATGATCTGTAATAATTAATAAAGTTGAATGTGTTCGGCTGGGCCGTACATACAAGTGTATATATATTGAAACTGTATCGTTGCTTGGGGGTGAATCAGAGTAGAGGGCGCTGCTGTTTGCGCTGTCATTTAAAGGATGACGTCACCTCCAATTGTGCTGCGTTTAATGCTCCTCGTAATTGAATGGGATGAAATTTATAAGCTATCGTCGGCGTCTTGATAGATATAATAATCATCGTATTATGTAACATTAACATAGTTAAAAGTAAAACTGGATTTAAAAGCATTTAAACTTAGTTGGCAGCCGTATAATAGCAGTAGTAGAACTAAAAATGTGCTATTGGGAACCAAAAATTGCGCACCAGATGATACGTGTGGCACTTAATACTACTGTCATATTCTACAAGTTAATTATTACACTAGTAGTACTAGTAGCGTGCAGTTGTCAATAATTCAGTTTAGTCTCTAACGTAGTTTTGGGTGCATGGCTAGTGCCCTAGTTATTCTACTAGCGCACAGAAATGTCATAGTAGTCGGGGGGAAAAATCACTTGTGAGACAGCTGTGCCAGGGCGAGGACTAATTCTTACTAGAGGGAACAATGAGTGTACTAATATGGATCACAACTGTATAACAAGAATAGCAAATATATGCTCAATTGGCTTACCGCAGGGGGTCAAATGAAGCAAGAAAACAATCACCAAACAATAACGGGAATTTTCTACCTTGCATTTGTAAATTTAATGGAAGTTTCCCACACGTAGGCCTTCGCTTCTCGCATTTCCCGAGTTCCATTGAACGCCTCAGCTGCACAGCAGAGCGGACGTGCATGGTGATGCTCATCCAAAGCCCGATGGTACCAACACAAGAAGCACCTCTGTTCTATCGAACCTCACCGCGGCCCGCTGATGTCAACTCATTGACCAGCCTTCCTCCATTTTAGCTCCACTCCTGTTTGCTTCAAAGGCTTTTTGCGCCCTCGGGGAGGGTTAACGTCGCCACGTTTTTGGGTCTCGTTCTTGTCACTTCCGGGGGAGCCGCGGGGCGAATTAGCTTCAGCCGATCACCGGCGAGCAAGTTGGGCGTCCTCGATGCTCCGTGCGGGCAGGATGGAGGAGTTTGTCACCGAGGAAGAGGAGCCATGGTACGACCAACGGGACTTGGAGCAAGGTGAGGCTTTAGCTCGATGGTTATAGATTCACGACAGGGGGGGTGGAAATTGATCACATTGGATGCCAGCTGTCTTCTCTGCCCCTGCTGCCAATTATTTTTCCTCTTGTCAGTGCAATTCCTTCCCCAAAATAGCCAACCTGTTTCTCCATTATCATTCTTGTCGGTGTATGTGGTGTTTATGTGCCCAACAAACAGACTGCTGTATTTTGATGTACATTAAAAAATGGCACATTAAAACTGTATTATTACAAGCAAAATGTTTAATTAATCCATGTATGTTTTGTATTGGATTTACTGAGTGCTGCTGGCCTCAGCATCACCCCAGCTCCCGATTACCTGCTGACCCAGAGAGCCAAAGCAGCTTCATGGCTCATCATTGCACACCAGGAGCATCCAACCCACTTCAGTATTTTTCTGCACCAAAGTCTGAGATCATTAAGCCCCCTCCTTTGCTTGATCTGATTAGGCAGCCCCAGACCAGTCCAGACCAGACTTTCGTAGCTTTGCTGTAGCTTGTACAACCTTCATTCTGTAGTCGTGCGTCAATTTGTCCCACGACCGCGACTCTTATGTAACGTTTTCTGCTATCTGCTGGCCTATGAGGTCATTTTGATCAAACTTGAGCATGCTGAACAAGGAAATGTCAAGTCCATTGTATTTATATAGCATGTGATTAATTGCTTTATCCTCACTCCCCCCTCATGTAATTTTTATTGTTTGTCAGGATGTGTTTGTATTTCACAGCAAAAACAAGAAAATGTAGTAGTCGAGCTGTGTGCAATCTAGCGTTGTACATAATAAGTGCATCACAGTGTTGGCGAGTCATCTTACTCGGCTTGTATTTTCAGCAGCGTGAAATGACGTAACAGCAGCAGCCGGGAGAAATGGAGCTGATGAGTGGAAGCTCCATATCTCACAAGCTCATTAGCGCTTCAGCCGCTCGGGCCCTCAGCTGTTTACACTTAATATGCTCATCATATTTTATAGCCTCATATGATTTGCGCTCATGTTCGCGAATGTTACAAGTTAGCAACTACTCTCACGCTTTCTCGCCTACATCTCTCCATGCTGAAGTCCTCTTCACAGTTCACACTTTTCATAATAAGGCCACCCACGTCCAATGTTGTGGCTCCAGCCCGCTCCATTGAATAATCTGTATAAACAGTGGAAAGCCTCATTTGCATTCCACTGCTTTGTGTATTTATATATTTTGTAACTGCATTCTCCCGTATCTGTCATTTCCCCGCTGTTTATCTTTGTCCCGCTTACTCGCCTCCCATCAGACTTACACTTGGCAGCGGAGCTCGGCAAGACCCTGCTGGAGCAGAACAAGGAGTTGGAGGATTCCCTTCAGCAGATGTACATCAACAATGAAGAGCAAGGACATGAAATCGAGGTACACAAGTTGCTAGTTAGCTACCAAGCACTTAGTGGGTAGCTAATTTCCACCAAAAATAGTGATTGCTTTTGGCATACTGGGCCTCCAATGGGGGCTTAATTGACTAAATCCACCTTTACCAGTATCACCAGTATCTCGTTAGATCGATCCATCCATCCATCCATCCATCCTCTACCGCTTATCCGAGGTCGGGTCGCAGAGGCAGCAGCTTTAGGAGGGAAACCCAAACCTCTCCCCAGCCACTTCAACCAGTTCCGTCGGCGGGATCCCAAGGCGTTCCCAGGCCAGCCGAGAGACATAATCTCTCCAGTGTGTTCTGGTCTAATATTTTTATTTAAGAATTATACCTGTAAGTCAACAAAAGATACAGAGGTATCAAATCTAATGTTTGGGTCTCAGGAACTGAGCAATAAAAGAAAAAGGGGGTGTTCAAAGCAGCACATGCCCACTTGTTAAAAAATAGTGACCACCCCCGTCCCCCGGCCCTATACTAAGAGCCTTTGAGCTAATCTATACGTATGGTTTATATAGTAGTCTGCTCGTGAGATGGGAGGGGTAAGATGGCCGCCCTGTGGCTTCAACGGCTTGTACGGGCGTGTATCGCCTATCAGCTATCCAGTAATATCAAGATCAGTGCCTATAAATCCTGATTCTCATACAATTTATAGGGGGCGGCCATTTTGCCACTTGCTGTCGACTGAAGATGACATCACAGTTGCTCAGGTCTCAGGTAACAATCAATCACAGCTCAGCTTCAGAAAACAGGTGAGCTGTGATTGGTTGTTGCCGGAGCCCCAAGCAACCATGATGTCATTTTCACTCGGCAGCAAGTGGCAAAATGGCCGCCTTCTGATTAGGGATTTAATAATATCCAAACATCACGATACAAAAACATGCCTTGTGAAAATTAAACTGCACTAAAAACAAACAAAAAAAACCTAGCCACTAGAGGGTGCTAGAATGGCACAAATGGAAATCAACCTGACTTTTTTTTTTTATTAACAGATATGCTTCTTTTAATATCGTGACATGACGACGATATATATATTGTGGAAGTTTTAATGTCGCGATATCACGATATTGCCGGTATTGTTACATCCCTACTTCTGATATTGATAAAAACAGCTGGATTTTGCTGCTTAACTCATATTCAACAAATGTAATATTAATCAGAATGTTATGCTAAGACTAGTGAGGTCACATTTAAACATTTTTTGTCAAGAAATGTTTAAGGTTGACTTCCTCTTTAATGAAAATTAACTTGCTTTTTGAATTGTGGTTCAGCTGTTTTTTTTTTTTTTTAATTCATAAAACAGACCTGTACAAAATGGTGCTACCCTAGAAAATATTATAAGGCACATGTTCAACCAATTTGTGTCCTCTAAATGGCCTCACAGGTGTTTTCAAACTTGTAATCAGTAAATTGGCCTATTTAAGGGGTGACAAGTCGTCAGTATGTATCGCACCAAACATGGACCAGAGGACACATGCATGTTAAAGATAAAGGTTATATATAAAATCATCTCCAAGCTGCTTGATTTTCCTGTGTCTAAAGTTGCACATATTCAGAAATTTAAGATCCACGAGACTGTAGCCAAGTTCCATTTATGTGGCAGGAGGAAAGCTAATGACAAAAATGTCCGAATAACTGCTGAGAGGTGCAGAAATCACATTTAAAGTTCAATTGCAATGATTGTTAACTCCTTCACTTGCAGCCATTTTTACTGAAGCAACCCCCTTTGCTACCAGCTGTTTTACTGGATTTTGACTGATTTGCAAGGGCCACAGAATATTGTGTTCTATTGCTCTTAAAACATGGAACCTACCAAAAGAAAGTTTAGAGTCTCTTCTTTCTTTCTTGCAGCAATTACCATTAGAATATAGCAAAGTTTCATGATTATTCACAAACCTGTTGAAAACACTGGGAAAAAGAGCTTGTTGCAACATGGCCCTGACTGATCTCTTATACTCTGCTGCCACCTGCTGGCCGTTTTTGTAATTACGATCATTGCTTTAAATGACCTCTTCAGGTCAGAAGCTGCATCAAAGCCTTCTGTATGCTCTATAAATACGTTTTTGGGATCATGGCAAATAGAACGTGTTTATACGTTTTTCTCAAATGAGTCAAATGAGTTTAGGGTCCGATCATTTTTGTTCAGGGTTGTTTAATAATTTTTAAAAAGGTGAAGTACAATTCAAAAGCAACGTCTGATATTCACAACATATTTATTTAGTATTACTTTTGGCAGATTCAAGTGACCCACTGTGGGATTTTCTTTCATTACCAATTTTGCCCATGCGTGCACTTTGGCAGTACCTCTCCAAGCAGTTGGAGATGCTTCGGGAGATGAACGAACAGCATGCGAAGGTTTACGAGCAGCTGGACGTGACCGCCAGAGAGTTGGAGATCACCAACGAGAAGCTGGTGCTGGAGAGCAAGGCCTCGCAGCAGAAAATAGACAGGTGAGCGCCTGCTGCCGACGTCACCTTCTGCAAATATCCGTTGATTTATTTTTATTGCCATGTCATACTGATAAGCTACCTGAACCTCCCTGAGAAATCTTGTGTTGAAGGCTATGAATCAAGCTTGGAAATAGTTCAGAGGGAGCCTTTGTCCTTTCTAAATCCGCGAGGCGAGCGGGTAACAATAAATCCTTGTAAAGCCGCAAGCGTGGTATGCTAACAAGTCCGAGCTCCCACATTGATGACATAACAAGCGCTCGGCGTGCACGTGTGCGATTTGTTTACGTGTGCACGCAGGTTGACGGGCACCATGGAGACCTTGCAGGGCCAGGTGGACAGTTTGACGGGTCGGGTGGAGGAGCTGCAAACTTTGGAGGAGCTGAGGGTCCTCCGCGAGAAAAAGGAGCGCCGCAAGACGGTCCACTCGTTTCCTTGCCTCAAAGAACTCTGCACTGCGCCAAGGTTACACTTAAAGGGGCTGTCTTCCGGTTTCACTCAGGAAAATGCACTTTTTAAATACAGGATTTAAACAAACAAACTACTTCTCAATTTATAGATATGGACTTTTCAATAACGTGTGGGGGTGATTTTGTCCTCAACCCCCACACCCCCCAGCCTGTATTTTGCCATTTTGTGTTTGTTTTGTAAACAGTGGGACGTTTCTGTGGAAAGACAGTGTTTACACCCCTCCAGCCAATCGCAGAGCGGGGGGTGGCGTGTCGCAAACGGGGCCGGGCAAACATGTCGGCTGCTTGACGTCACTCCCGCAGCAATTTGAAAGCGCACACAGATTTTTTTTTCCACTCACTCATTCACACGTAAGCTTCTATGAGTGAGTGAGTGAAGTGGGAAAAAAAAAAAAAATCCATGCGTGCTTTCAAATTGCCGCGGGAGTGACGTCACACAGCTGACACGTTCGCCCGGCCCCGTTTGCGACACGCCACCCCCTGCTCTGCGATTGGCTGGAGGGGTGTAAACACTGTTTTTCCACAGACACGTCCCGCTGTTTACAAAACAAACACAAAATGGCAAAATACAGGCTGGGGGTGTGGGGGTTTAGGACAAAATCACCCCACATGCTATGAAAAGCCCATATCTATAAATTGAGAAGTAGTTTGTTTAAATCGTGTATTTAAAAAGTGAATTTTCCTGAGTGAAACCGGCAGACAGCCCCTTTAACACGTTCCGTTTACAGTAAACAAATCGCATTTTGACCAAACTTACACACTTTGCTTATCAGACATTACATCAATAATCATGCCCAAAGATGTACGTCTCAAAAATGAACCTACAGCCGTCACTTTCTTTTGGCGGATAAAGCAGGATTAAAGAGAATATCACATTCTATCTTCAGCAAAAACTAGGCCAGGCTTGAAATACTTCCTGTTTTCACAATTCTTCTTTTTGACAGTGTCAAACACAATAATGTGCCACCATCTAGTGGTCAACAGTGGAACTACACCCTACATAAACGACCGGCAGAACAAAATGGGGATATACACGATGGCGTATTAGGGCCGCGTATAAATATTTTTCTTTTAGGGAGCGTGTAATATTCAGAGGAAAAAACTCAAAAAATTACGAGAAATAAACTCACAGGTTTGTGACATTATGTGTCCAATTAATGAGGGAAAAAAAAAAAGTAAAATTTACGAGAAAAACTTGCGAATTTGTGCCATTACAAAGTGGCAAATTTGCAAGAAAAAGTCGTAAATTTACGAGACATAATCTCTCAGATTTGCAAGAAACGTGAGAAATACACGTAGCGTAGCAATATTCTGGACGAGGTGCTGGCTTTTGTCCACCAGGAGCTAACGTGAGGATTTGTTGGTGATTAATGGAACACTCTTTATAAAATGAAAAGGCAAGATGGAGATGGATTTCTTTAACTTTACTCGTCATACACGGCAGATAGAGCGACAGCACAACGCTAACACTAACCAATCAGAAGCTAGCATACTTTAGATAAATGCAAGTGAATGACGGAGAGCAGAAGTCTTAGCTACTTGTACAAAAAAAATAACCCAAAATGTATGAATATGTAAGTAATAATTGTGGCAACATAAATGTACAAGTAAATATACATTTTAACAAATGAACATAAATGCTTGATCCTCGGGGTGTGGACCTTTGCAAAGCAAATGCGTCTTTGTCGCTAACAGCATCCAACACGACAAAGTGCAAATGCTGAATATGATATGGTTAATCTCTGCTACGATCTCTTTATTTGAAAACCCGACCGAAAAGTATTGGCACAAACATCCGAGTACACTGCGTGTATTTCTTGCAAGATTCTGAGTTTCATTTCTCGCAAAGCTGTGAGTTTTTTTTTCCTTGCAAAAATGCCACTTTATAATGTCGCAAGTATATTTCTCGCACATTTGTGAGTTTTTTTTTCTCGGAATATTAACACCCCTCCCCTCTTAGCTGCTTCGGATCCATAGATGATTGCAGTGGACATGACATATTTGTTTGTCTAAACAGCATGTGTCAGAATCCGGTCCTCGTGGGCCTGAGTCCTGCATGTTTTTGAGGTTTCTCTACACTCCAACACAACTGATTCAATGATCAGGATCATTATCAGGCTCCTGCAGAGCTTGCTGATGAGCTTAAATCTGAATCAGCTGTGTTGAATGTGGAAAACTTCTAAAACATGCAGGACTCGGCGAGCCCTCGAGGACCGACTTTGACACCACTAGTCTCAACCAACAAAAACACATAATTTGGATAATGTCAACACTTGTGGTTCATGATTGGATCGTAGCTAGCCAATCACAATCACAAGTTGATTTGCGCGATGTTAATGTTAAAAATACATATAAGCTTGGTAAGTTTACAACGCTTTACAGCCATATTATCCTGACGTCCACTATAAGAAATAAAAATGTGAGATAACCCCCCACAAAAAATAAAATAATAAAATAAAATAAAAAAAAATAAAAAATTGTTCTTATGTGTGAAAAGAGTCAACATCAGGTAAAATAAATAAATAAAATAAAATAAAATAAATATCCCCAACAGAAAACAAAAAAAAGCAGGTCGGAAGGGGTTAAAAAAAAAAAATAATTATACATGGCCCTAATATGTGGTCATAGTTATCGACATTATACATCAATAATCATGCCCAAAGATGTGCATTTCAAAAATGAACCTGCAGCCATCAATTTCTGTTGGCATATAAAGCAGGATTAAAGAGAATATCGCATTCGGTCTTGAGCAAAAACTAGGCTAGGCTACTTCCTGTTTTCACTATTCTTCCTTTTGACAGTGTCAAACATAATGATGTGCCACCATCTAGCGGCCAACAGTGGAACTACACCCTATGTAAATATACCGGCAGAACAAAATAGGAATGTAACTGTACAATACAAATCTGAAAAATTGCCATACCGGCAACCTGAAGAAGGTAGTTTACATTATTCAAATTTCAATCTGCAAATGTTCTTCACAGCCCACCAGTGAAAACGCCAAGGGTCCGTTTTGCTCAATGTGTCAATTCATCTTTTTTGAAGGTACGAGGATGGTTTCCTGTTGGCCAACCCCGGCAGCGTGGACCTCGCCGAGCGGCAGCCGGCGGAGGAGGAGAACGAGCGCCTGCGGGAAATCGTGACGTCGCTGCGCTCGGCCTTGGCGGGCGAGCGCTCCAAACGGGAGGGCGCCGAGCGGGAGTGCGCCGCCGTGCTGCAGGAGTTCGACCGCCTGGAGCAGCGTCTGCTCGGCGCCGAGGGCTGCCAGCTGCGAGTGCGCGAGCTGGAGGCGGAGCTCCAGGAGATGCAGCTGCTGAGGAAGTCCCGGGCACGTCTGACGGACGAAGGCATCGAGACGCTGCTCGGCGACGGCCCCGAGACGGACGCGCCGGACGAAACCGCTGGCGCGGACGCCGCGGCCGGCGAAGCGGGCGACCCGGGAGGCCCGGTGCGGAAGAGCTGCAGCGACACGGCCCTCAACGTCGTCACGGTGCGCGATCCCCCCGGGCGGCGCCGCTCGGGCCGCAAACGAGGCATGTCCATCCTGAGCGAGGTGGACGAGCAGTACCACGCCCTGCTGGAGAAGTACGAGGAGCTGCTGGGGAAGTGCCGGCGCGACGAGGAGAGCCTGCGCCACGCCGAGGTGCAGACCTCGCGCCCCGTCTCCAGGGACCCCTCCTTGAAGGAGTACGGCACGGGGGCCTCGGCCGGCTCCCCGCCCACTCCCCCCCACACCCCGTCCACACCGGAGGCCTTGGAGGGCATCAGCAGGCAGGTGGAGCAAGTGGACAAACGTCTGAGTCAGAACACGCCCGAGTACAAAGCGCTCTTCAAGGAGATCTTCTCCCGCTTGCAGAAGACCAAAAGTGACGTGAGCAGCTCCCGCAAGGGCAGAAAAAGCGGCAAATGAGCGCCGCCCTTTGTGCAGCTACAGCTGGAGAGAAGATGGATTATTATTTGTAAATTGCTTGTTTTTTTTTTTGTTCTCGCTTCTAATAAGTGATCGCCTCAAGACGCATTATCGTTCCTGGTTGTTTATCAGAGCAAATGAAGGTTTCTCATCTAACTATTTGTGTAACAGCAAGCAAATGAAACAAAGCAGCTTCTGTGGATGCAGTAAATATGATTAAATGCCTGACTTGTGCAAAACAAAATCAAAAAAAGTTTTGTATATTTTTTTTCTGTCCTGGATGAGATTTATGAATGCACTCATGACTTCATGTCTCAAGCTACTACTGTCTATGGCATTTAAATATTGTGACATAAAACCAAACGTTAAAAAACAAAAAAAAAAGTCACGTATAGTAAAGACACACAACTTGGTGTGAAATTTAGCACTACGACTGATTGTTTTGGAGATTCATTTAGTAAGCAAGCTTTAATATGTATATTTTTATTCAAAAACAGGACACTATTTCAAACTGCAAAATTCATAAATGTTAAGTTACTGGTTTGATCTTTAGCATCAGAATATTTACTGTTGAGGCTGAAATTCCAAGGATTTGGACAATTTTGCCTCGAACATGATTACCAAAATAAGAGACTACTGGTAGTTGGTCAATTGATTAGCTGTTAATTGTATCTAGTGAAATTATTTGGAATGGTAACGAGCGATTAAAAGGGATAATTGACACATTTAGTCATTGTAATTTGATATTTTTGTCTATAATATTCTTCATGATCAATTAATACCTTTTAAAACCTCATTTTGCCACTCACTGTCGACTGAAGATGACATCATGCATGCTCAGTACACGGGTAAACAACAAACCATGGCACAGTTTGACCAAACCCAGAAAACAGGTGAGTCGTAATTTTGGCCATTACCTATTTCTTCAGCACAGTCTCCAGTCAACCTCAAGTGGAAAAATGTGTTTTCAAGGAATTAATTGTACATGCAACGTCATGACGTTATTAAATTAATTCTGGACAAAATATTAACTTTTATTGCTGAAGTGAGTTGTTTAAGATCCAGGATTATTGCTAACAGATACAATACCTTTGCCATCTAGTGGAGGAGCATTGAATTGTTCTGCCTGTCACAGGGTTGGGAAACACTGCAGTCATTCAACATGTAGAATTTTCTTGAATTGATGGATTTAAGTCAGCTTTTAAGCTGCCTTCTTCCCGAAATGTGTTTGTTGAACAATAACCATTTCCCCCCATAACTACCAAATTATACGGTAAACTTTTCTTTTTTTTTTTTTTTGCTCTTATGTCAATTTTGTGTTAGTTAAAAACAACCATTTTCGATCATTTGTTCTGTGTAATGAGGGGCCACATTTGAATTTCAACATTTTAATGTCATCACAGGAGCTCATACTGGGCAGCATGTAGCAAACACTGATTTAACCCCGACCCAAACACCAGAAAGAACCGAATGAAGCTGCAGCTTCTGTCACAGTAAGAAAAATACAACCCTATTGTAAAAATAGACACCACTTTAGTTTTTGTATACATTTAGAAATTGGACTGTTGGTGATAGAAGCATGTTTGCCTCCTGTAGACATGCTTGAATGACAAAACAAGACGTTTTTCCTGGTTGACTTCATACCTGAAGGCTAATAGTGCTGTTAAATTTTAGTTACTTGTCCTGAGGGTTCATGTTAAAAGGCCACATGGCAACTAACAAGTTGCAAGAAAACAAATGTAAGGACAAGACAAACTAATGATCAGAAAACAGGTGACCTAAATTCCAAATAATTCACCACAACAACAAATCTGCTCAAAGGCTTTAAGTAGGGCTGTGTCCAGCAAAGATGCTAAAGATGCACCAACACACTCAATACATGCATACAGCAATGCTCCTGTAGTTTCCCAAGGCAGACATGGTGATCATAAAAAAAAAATAAAAAAAAAAAAGACAGCAGGATGAAGAGCATAATAAGAAAAAATCATGCAAAAAAAAAAAAGGGACTACTGATTCCTAAACATCGTTTTCATCTCCGAATTCAACAGGAACGTAAGTGCGAAGACGCCAACGGACGGAGATGAGACGAACGAGAAAGAATGGAATGACAGCAAGAGAGGAAAGAACGCGGATGGAGGACGGGCGGTCAGTTTTTCCAGTCCTTCACGATGATGAGGCTCCACTCCCAGAACAGATGCTCGTGCTTGTCGTCGTCGGTGAACTTGGACTTGATGTTGTACGTTCCGCGGGTCATCATGCCTTTGGGCGCCTCCTCCACCGTGGTGAAGAACTCGTGCTCCTCCGCTCTGGGCCCATAGCTGCCCACCATGTACTCCGTCTTGTCAACTGGAACCCAAGAATGGAGATTACAACAGATTGGCAGCTCCACATCTTAAACGAGGTGGTCTTACCCTTTATTCCTTTCCGGAATGACTGCTGAATGTACTTCAAACCCGACACGATCTCCCTGTTAACCTGCAGAGATGTCATAGCTCAGCGCACAGAACGGACGGATGGACGGGCGGGCGTCGTATGGCTCCACGCTCTCACCTTGAAGTTGATCTGGATTTTGTAATCCACGCCCTCCTTCAACACAAACGGGTTCTTCTTGAAGTTCTCCAGATCTCCTGGCAGACACAGATGATCCCATACAGATGTGGTACTGCTCCGGGTGATGTACGGTTTCATATTTTTTTCTTATTTGGCCTTTTTGTCATTTATTTCTGAAATTGCGACATGAGTTGCTGGTCTCTTCAACTGATGGTTCACAACTTTTATTAACCTTCTTTTTGTGTGAACACACCATAAGAGTGACAATACAAATAAACACAATTCCATTAAGAACTCAAACGGTGTGTTTTGTGTATCCTTTTTACCTTATTTAAACCATAAGTGCCTTAAATTATTATGTTTTACAGCCTTAATTTTTTAAAATACAATTGACGTTGTATAGAAGCATTCAACCATACTCTTTGCTCCTGTAAATACCTTAAAACAAAAATAAACCATAGAGAAAACACAAATTCTTGGTAAATAAAACAGGATATTGAGCCATAGCATTGTTAAATATTTATCAAGGCGCGTTAGCACACTCTAGTGGATGAAAACGGTAATGTTTTACTATGCAGTAAATCACGCGAACAACGTGAAATATAGCATCATTAGTTAAACAATAAACATGACTAATACGAACCTCACTCCCTTTCTCAACCAGGTACTAAAGAATCGTTCGGTGATTCATTAACTTGAGTTTTAGCCGCTTTTCTCTAGCGCGTGCACTCTTCTCTGACCTTGGAAGACTGCGCACTATACGTCGGTTACATACGTCACTTCCTACCGCTTTATGATACCTTTTCTCGTTTCCTTCAAAATAAAAGCATTAGCTATATTATAACTACAATGAAACAAAGCAATCCTGCAATACATGAATGCAATGACAAAAATAATAGCAGGGTCATTTACAGTCAGCGCCATCAAGCGGTAGATTAGTCCCCACTGAGAAAGTTGTAGTAAAGATGCTGACCACCAGATGGCCTTCTGCATTCCACTGTTTGGCATAAACCATCATCAGATTTGTCCCGATTAACACTGAAGGGCCTCAATCCACATTTGTGCACAAAAGATGAGCTGGTGGCTCCGAATGCATGTAAATAATCCATTTGAGCACTTTGGTGTAGACAAAAATATTATCTTCATAAAATGATCTGATCTGAAAGACACACTCACCTTGCAGATCAAGTACCAAAGGGTTTGGCGCCGCGTCACATACCAGAGTCATCCGCGTCACCTGGATGTTTGGGGTGTTGGGATCTATGACGGAGAGGCACAAGAAAGCAATCATACAGTACCACACCTACATTTGATTGCTTTAGAAACTTTTATTGACATTAAACACATGAAGGTTCATTTCAACATACATTTCGATTCATTTTCGTATAATACCTCATTCTAAGTTGGTAAATTTGGGATTTTTTTTGTTCGCTGTAAGCTAAACATTTCAGAATCAAACTAATTCCCGTTTTCCATGATACTCTAATTTACTGCTGTGATTTTTTTTCAGCACTTTATGACAAATTCAACCTTCACAGACAGAAAATTAGTAGGGAACCGTTCAATCCAATTGTGCACGCCACAAACCAAAATTTAATTTATTTTATTTATTTACAAGTTGAACTTCAAGTCAAAAATTGTTATTTACAATAATATGTTCTATGGGGCCCCACTAGTCTAAACACTGTATTCTGATTAATATTGTGCATGTGAAATATGAATTAAGCAGAAAAGGACACCTATTTTTTATTTTTTTATTTTTTTTTATTTTTTAAAGGGATACTTGACTCATTGAGCCATTTTCAGGAGTACATTTTTTAAAATATATTTTATCCAGAATGAATCTGATAACTTAATTACTTTTCAGGTACAATTAACTCTTTGCAACCTGCGGACGAACTAGTTCGTCATGTGACACCCGGTGGGCGTCACCCGCAGACGAGAAAGTTCGTCAAATCTGTTTTTTTTTAATGAATGGGTGGATGAGACTCTTGGGCAGTTTCCCCTATGAGTATTAAGCCCGTGAAGCACTGTAGTGACGAACTGTGCCCTCTTGATGGCAGTGATGGTCTCTTTACACGAGAAGGATGTGATTTCCTAGTAGAGGCGGAGTGTTGTGGAGTGGTGGGGGCCGGTGGCTGGGGTAGAAAAGACGAGTGCTAACGGCGGCTAACCGGAGGCCGCTAAAAACAAAAGCTCACGCTTTTGAGCAGAGCGTTTGTCACGATCGGTCAAGAGATGACGAATAGAAAGATCAAGGAGCCGGATTCTGCATAAGAGAGTGTGAAAAGCGACAAAAACATCACGGGCGCCCACTTCAAAAGCCACCGCCTCCGGCGTTCTCTGAGACACGGAGTGAAAGTTTGCATCGTCGTATCTCTGACCAGTCCACGTCATCTGACAAGGAATCCGTGACGAATTTGGCGAACTCGAGCCGCCTTCACCATTTGAACAGATCAATTCAAGTGTGGCAAAGGTAGCAGCAGCAGAGATTTATCCCCGAAAGCTCCTGGAACCCCTGGAGGTAAGCTAACGTTTAGCATTCTGTAAATCGAGTGATCACAATTGTACGAGTTCAGTATATTGAATGTGACGGGGATGAAATGACTTGGATGGATGAGAATATTCACAGACATGCTTCTGTATACTGTATGTGCAATGTCTGTAACCTCGTACTAACTAACGCATGTTGCACAACATTCGATTACAGTTGGGGCAGCGTACACAAATGGCCCCTTCGCAGTCACACGCAGTGCGACCGAGAGGTAAAAAAAAATAATCACAATACCTTGCAACAATAACAAAAATTACATCTTGATCACAGTATTTTCGTAATTTACAGAAGCAGCTACTACACTGGCAGAGGCACAAGCGTGTGAACATCTTGCAGTGTCCCCCTGAACGCAGAAGAAAGCTTCACACGCGATCACACAAAAGACACTATTGGGTTTCAAAACAAAACCCGTGCACCCATTCATGCATGCATATTTTGTAAATAACCCAAAATTTGTAAATAGTTTATCAAATGTGAAAATGGAGCTGTTATTTCCCTGTCTAGTACGTAAATAGCGCACACGCACGAGCACGCACGCACACGCCCACACACATGCACAAACATTCCTGTAAATAATCAACATTTTGTAAATAGTTTGTGAAATGTGAAAATATTGCTGTTTACACACGCTATCAGATATGGAAATAAATCCTTATTTTGCTATTAAAAACACATTTTCATTTTTTTGTTCATGTTTTATGGAAGGCAAGGACTGTTGAGATATTTGAGATGTCACTAAACCAAAATTTATTACTGTAAAAGTCACTGTTTTGCAGAAAATGCATCATTTCACAAAAAGCTTCATTTCTCCTTATTTTGCCCGAGATTCTTGAATTATGTCAAATCAAGCCATTTTCAAATGATGATTACTAAAGAACAGAATAAGGTAGAATCATACTTTTTTTTTTCTAATGAAAGAGGAGACCCCAATCTTTCAAACGACACCCACCATGTCTATTTAGTCATAGCACATAATATTCTAATAAGCATTGAAAATGGGTGAAAATACGCGAAATCTGGTGGGATTCTGGAGTTACCTTGTCAGAAAATGCGTGGGATTGAAAGAGTTAATAGCTTTACAACTAGTTTTGCCACTTGCTTTCGACTGAAGGTCAGATCACCTGTGTTGAGGATGTAGGTGATGGCCAATCATGACTCACTTTGCTGACCAAACCCAGAAAACAAGTGTGCCGTGATTGGTTGTGACCAGGTGATGTCATCTTCAGTCGCCAGCTTGTGGAAATGTTTAGACTAATGTGGGCTCCAGAATATATTGATGAGAACTTTTTTGACTTGCCATCCCCCTTAACTCATTTGTTCCCAAAAACGTATAAATACGTTCTATTTTAAATAATGCCATGCTCCCAAAAAAGTACTTATTCGTTTGTTTTTTTCTTTCCCTTAGATGCAGCCTTTGACCTGAAGAGGTCGTTAAAGCAATGGTAGTATTACAAAAATGGGCCAGCAGGTGGCAGCAGATTATAAGAGATCGACCAGGGCTATGTTGCAACAAGCTCTTTTCCTCAGTGTTTTAAACAGATTTTTGAATAATGATGAGACTTCTAATACTAATCGCTACAAATGGAAACAGATAGAAATATACTTTTTTTTCCTGATTAAAGAAGAGACTCTAATCTTTCTTTTGGTAGGTTCCATCTTTTTATAGCAATAGAAGACAATATTCTGCGAGTCATGCAAAATCAGTCAAAATCCAGTAAAACAGCCGTGAGCGAAGGGGATTGCTTTGGTGAAAATGGCTGCGAGTGAATGAGTTACGTGCCGTTGTTGACGTGTCAATTGTGTTCTCTCACCTGCACTGAAAGAGGTTTTGCCCAGTAAGGCCTCCTTGTACTTGCGCAGGCTCTCGTCTTCCTGGTCCAGATCCTGGATCTCCTTTAAGCTCTTGGGTGCCGGGGCTTTGTAGTTGACCGCGCAGTCCGTCTCCTCGTTGGCTGCGGCGAGCGCGGCCAACTGTTCGGTTGTGGGTTCCGACTCTGCCATGGTGTCCTGATCTAAGTGGCAAGGAACAAATAAAAGAATGAAGAGATAAATAAAAACTGAGAACAGAAGGCTGCATGGCACAAAATCTTTGTTTTTGCTGTTGACTTTTTTTTTTGAACGGTGGGTCTCAACCTGAGGTCCCTGGAGCCTTTGGGGGTCCACAAGCAGAATCTTGAAATAATTTGTTAGAGAAGCTTTGTTGTATCATTTTGGTGCGTTTGCTTATAACCCCGATTTAAAGAGACACGTCTTTCCCTGCAACACAGACGTTCCTCAATATGATTTGCATTCAACAGTATTGAAGGCCGACATGCTTCAGAGGCTTCTTAACTCACACTCGGGGGCTATCATTGGCCAGCTGCACCAGTCACTGCTCATTAGAAGCACGCACACAGACTGTGAGCACAGCTCACCAGAGCAGAACAAAGGGCTGCTAGGACGGGGATTGCCACACAGCAAAATTGCCTTGATTCATGACTGGTTGAAAATGATGCCAAATTGAAATCTATTTCAAATGGCCGGAAATCCAACGCTGAAAAGAAAGCAAAGTCAGGATACTGTAGCCCCGTTTGCTCTGTTCCAGTCAGTTGATGGGTTGGCAAGCTTGGTCTATTTCGGTTCCTTTTTTTTTTCATGGTGAAAATAAACACAAGCAAAACAGAATAACTCTGAGAAGCCTGCTCATAAACTCGGCGTGGGAAAAAACACAGGCATCTGGTGACAACATGAGGCGTACATATGCTGCTGTGCAGGGAAACCGTATCAACACTTTCCAGCAACCAACTCCAGCCTTCTCAAACTCCGTCAGTCTGGTTCTTGTCTTGCCATCACCACAGTAGCACAGTTTATCCACCTGTCTGCTATGATTCCAACAACAAGAGAGGATAAGTAACATCCATCCATAAACGTGTTCTAGCTCAAACTGAACTGTAGCATATATATATATATATATATATATATATATATATATATATATACACACTAGGGGTGTGAATTGCCTAGTACCTGACGATTCGATTCGTATCACGATTCACAGGTCACGATTCGATTCGATACCGATTAATCCCGATACGAATGGTCACGATTCGATACCGATTAATCCCGATACGAATTTATAAGTCGATTGTTGCGATTTTTTTCCATTCAAATTTAGAAAATACTATCAGTAAGATTGTAGAGTGTAAGATTTATATGAAAATGTATTATTTATTTATCTTAAATTTCAGTCTTATAGAGGTTGTAATCTGTTTCATGTTTGAACAGCATTAAAATAAAAATATTAAGGCTTAATGTGCCGTTTATATAACATTCTTCCATGCTCAAGGTGTGAATCCTAAAAAAACAAAAAAAACAAAAAAAAAAACCAAAATCGATTCTGCCGATTATTGAATCGATTCGAGAATCGCGCGATGTAGTATCGCGATATATCGCCGAATCGATTTTTTTAACACCCCTAATATACACACATACATATATATATATATATACACATACACACATATATATATACATACACACATATATATATACATATATATACACACACACATATATATATATATACACACACACATATATATATATACACACACACATATATATATATACACACACACATATATATATATACACACACATATATATATACACATATACATATATATATATATATATATATATATATATATATATATATATATACACATATACATATATATATATATATATATATATTAGGGGTGTTAAAAAAAAATCAATTCGGCGATATATCGTGATACTACATCGCGCGATTTTTTTTTTTTTTAGGATTCACACCTTGAGCATGGAAGAATGTTATATGAACGGAACATTAAGCCTCAATATTTTATTTTAATGCTGTTCAAATATGAAACAGATTACAACCGCTATAAGACTGAAATTTCAGATAAATAAATAATACATTTTCATATAATTACTGATTAGTATTTTCTAAATTTGAATGAAAAAAAAACGCAAAAATCGACTTATAAATTCGTATCGGGATTAATCGGTATCGAATCGAATCGTGACCTGTGAATCGTGATACGAATCGAATCGTCAGGTACTAGGCAATTCACACCCCGAATATATATATATATATATATATATATATATATATATATATATATATATATATATATATATATATATATATATATATATATATATATATACACACACATACATACACACACATATATATATACACACACATATATACACACATATACACATATATATATATATACATATATACACATATACATACATATACATATATACACATATACATACATATACATATATACACATATATATACATACATATATACATATATACACATATATATACACACATATACATACATACATAATAATACATTATAAATTCTGTTTGGTCCAAAAGGAATTTACATAATTAGCGTTTCTATTTTTCAATTCATCTTAATATTTTTAAATGCTTAAGCATTTCCTTGATTTTGGGTCAAAATAAATAATTGGTTGAACAATTGTGATTTCAGTTATTGCCAAAATAATCATGATTATTATTTTTTTCATAAACAAGCAACCCTACAAATACATACACTTCAATGCAAAATGTTATCACATAATCAAAAATAATTGATAATGACAGCTCTCGTTGTGAGGAAATAATTCTGCATCTCAGTCAAGTCAAAGGCTTAAACGGGAAGAGGTAGTATTCTTAAATAGTCGTAAATAGGTCACCAGAAACCCCCAACATAAGATCACGCCCCAAACAATCTCATTATGTGTGTTTATCTAGTTGCGAATCACACAATAGAAATGAAAGTTGTTGAAAAATCATTATACATACACCTTGACAAATCCTCTCCAAATCCAAAGTCAAACAAAACCAACAGCGTAATCTCAGTCAAAACAACACCTGAGAGATTTGACATTGAGGTGTGAGTCGTAAAAATCACACCGCAACACACGGAAAGGTTGTGGAACCGTTGCACAACATCAAGCATACACATTTGGATAAAAGCCAAGCGGGACCTTGCATTTCCTTACGGGGCCCACTGTGCTTCCATTAAAAACAAAAAAACACTCATTCCTTCTTTGCCACTAGCATGCAATGCCTGCTTGACTGTTGTTGAAATATAGCGAGACAACGAGACAGGAAAATAAAGCCGGAAGACGTGGTGCCGTGCCGCTGTATTATTTGGTGAGGAGGAGCCGTCACGTGGTTTCACTCACTTCCTCTTCCTCTATTCTGCTTGAATGTGAGCCCACAGTGACAATTACTGTACAGCAATGTGCTACATACCTGACTAGTGCTACCTCCAACACATTTATGTTGGTTTTTGTCTCTCTTGAAAAGTGACGCCAACTGTGTCTGGTTCCATTAATAGTAATATATCAGCAACTATTCTGTTCTGTTTTAGGACAAGCCCAGAAGATTGATTAGTTTCATTTTTTCAGCTTCCAATTTTTTGTCCCACGTTGACCAAACATTTAAGTGGTTTGTAACTTAAAATTAAAAAAATAAAACAAAAATAAATTATGAATCCTACGTATTCCTCCAAGTGAAGTTTCAGACTACATTATTTATCAGATGACTTTGATTTCAAATAGCTTCTCGAGAAATGGTTTAAGCAGGGCCTGTAATAATATTTAAACAGATTTCTTGAAGCCCTTTCGCCCCTTTCAGTAAAATAGACAAAAGTATGCTTGTGGCTGCTTACTCATACTGAAGGAGCCAAGTCCACTTCTTATCTAGGCAGTAGGGAGAAAAGATTTAACACTGAGACCATTACATACAGTAGTGGGCAGCATTATTATATATTATTAAAAAAACAAAAAAGTATTGTCTGAAGTGGTTAATATTGACATTTTTTTTTTTCATTCGAGTATTCCAAACTCCAAATCATTGTTAATCAAACAATGACGAGAAAAACACCTGTATATGTTTCACCTAAATACGAATCAGCATAATAAAATAGATTAACTCTAATATCATCACGGCAGTCATTACGACACACATTCTTCCAGACTGACTCCGCGCAGACAACAACTATGTTTAACTGGCTGCAGGCCGTACACATTGTTCCCATCCTCTGACACGATTGTGAGGTCATGAGATCCCGCCAAGCAAACGCTGCATCATGTTGTTGACCCTCACCGGACAGCCTCCGTCCACAGAGATGATAACCTGATGATGTCTTGAGTGGTAAAAGCGAGGTTACATTTGTAACGCCAGTGTAGAGAGTGAGATTACAGCAAATGGGATTATGCCCAACAAAGCATTGAGTGACTGCGACATGATTGCAAAGAGGATTCTCTTGATGGGAATGATTTGTGTCACAGATGAGTGATCTCTCCTTCAATTTGTATGCTGGGTGCTGATTTCGATATTTATAGGCTTATTTTTTTCTCTTAGCTAGGGGCAGTCAAAATAAATGAGATAATGTGCAACCACATTATCTCATCAACTGTGCAGACCTTCTTAAGACTGGGAATGCAGCTGTGTTCAGAATTAACCAATCACATGGCAGTCGCACACCACCACCATTTTAAGTGCCTCTAATAAGCATGAATAAAGTTCTGCTGTTCTAGCATGATTTCCTGATATTTTGTTTTCTCTTTCTAGAAGAAGCCTGAAGGTTTTATGCAAATAGTTTTGGGCATTTGGAACTGTTCATAATTCCCTCCCACTTACCTACAGTAAGTTCCAACGTCCAGCTGAAGAAAATATACTTACATGCTTCAGCTTCACTATACAGTGTTCCCTCATTTATCGTGGGTGTTACGTTCCAAAAACTACCTGCGATAATGGACATTTGCATTAATTAAAATAAATAAATAAAATATGTTAATTATATATATTTTTCATTTATGTTTTTTTCATTTTGGTATGATTTAATGCTTTTTCATTCATCATATGTTCTTTTCATTTTCTTTCATTTTTTTCCATTAAAATTATGTTGTTTTTTTTATTTACTTATACAGCACAGTTGATATATTTTTCATTTATTATATACATTTTGGTATATTTAGTTAATTATGGATGTTTTTTCATTCGTCATTTGTTTTTTTTCCCCATTGACAGTATTTTAAGTATACATTTTTTAATGTACCTATTATACAGCACAGTATATTTTCTCTATCTTCGGAATGCAATGTTGTGGAGCGACAGGACAGACACCGTTGGAAAGGTCTCGATGAGACGAATACGCAGATGCACGCATGTCCCCGGTCGGACGTAGGGTTCAAGAGATATACACTGCCAGGAAAAACCTATTACAACAGCTGAACATTATTTTTGGGGAAATCAGAGAATTCAACTAGTAGCAGCTGTGTGCAGTCTCATTTGATGAGTTTGAATGTGATTGTTTCATTTTGAACACAGCCGCATCAAGAGGAATAAGAGGCTGTGCACACTTTTACAACAACATATTTGCCTTTTTTTTTTTTTTAAACTTCCACTGTTCAAATTATTTCAATTATTTATATTTTAGGGGTTATCTGTCTCATTATTTTTTAATATAAAAAAAACTGGCACTTGTGTGTGTATGAATTTTAGCGCTACTGTGCAATATATTTCATATTCGACAGCTCTTACTGAAATGCTCAAATGCTTCTGTTAAAGTACTTTGACTGTTTTGTGTTTTTGATTTGACAAGTTGGACAACGTGTTGCTTTGAGAATATCTCTAATAACAAATGTATGCTGTACTCTAAATTCACACAAATGTGTGTAATTATGGGCATTCACAAATGATCTGCCTCGTCAAATAGCAGTATCGACCCTTCAAGCACACAGTAGACCGACCATTTCTGCTCAGCTGTGATAGTTGGAGGGGTTTTGAGGTGACATTTAGCTAGCTGCCTGCAGCATCACGCCACCCCTGAAGCTGCCCTTTCAGACATCTGTAGCCATTTTGATCCTTTGTGACCAAATGGTGCTACTGATGATTTTTATTTACATTTACACTACCAATGGCTTTCAATATTTTTGGATTAATTATTCTACTTATGAGTTCTCAAATTTTAATAGTGGTGCTGTTGCTCTCCTAATTAAATTACAATGCAGAAATGTGATAATGTGAGAGACACAGGAGGGCAAAATTATGAATAAGCCCAAATAAGCCCCTGGGTATTGTGATTTAATGTGTGATTATGCTTTCAAAGTCTTCTTCCTACTACCTACCTATCTATCTATAGAGCGATTGGGAGACATGGAGAGAGATGGCGAGATAGCGAACACAATCAATTAATTAATCTGTATTGAAATAAAGACCAGTTTTATAATACATATTACACATAGATGTTTAGTTTTTATTTATAGGTTAGGTTTATTCTAAAATACAAATGAATGATGAATTAATATGAAAGAGTTGATTTACTTCAATTAGTTGTTAACTTAGCTAAGATAGGCTCCAGCACCCTCGTGAGGTCTAAGCGGTCAAGAAAATGGATGGATGTTTGGATGGATAGTTGTTAACTTACTAAACATCTGGACTTGCAGTCTTTTAAGTCTTCACTAAACACTTCAACAAAATTCTACCAACTAAGTGTGGTGTCAAGGCAAATCCGGAAGCCATAAGTCAGATAACAATAATAATGCAAACAAATCTGGCTTTATTGCTTCAACTTTTCATGAAAAAAAGTGAATTTCTTAAGCACTGAACTTCTCTAGTCACTACATTTTTTTTTAAATACCCAGAAAAAATATAAAGCCGAGCAACCGACCAAATCAAAGCCTCTACAATTTGAAAAGTACATTCTACACCACTAAGTTTGATTGATGGCGCAGCTCTAATAAGCAGAGTTAAAAAATTAAGATTTTTGGCAGATAACAGTACTGTAACACCATGTCACAAGTACACTATCGGACTTTCTTTCTCCTTTCAAGTTACACAAACTTCCTTTAACTGGTGAGAGCTTGACGATTAATTTCCTCTTTACCGCTAAACTCCGTCGTCAAAGCACAATTTATCATCTTTAACTTGCCACCTGTGCACATGAGCCAACTTGAATTACTGTATGGATTCTTTACAGATAATGCAGACAAAGAAAGCAACAACAAGTTATATCAGTACAAAAGCAATTTAACAGAGTTAAACACTGGCACACAAGACAAGTAATGAGGAAGTGTTGCAGCAAGAGCTCCTGTAGAGCTGATGCAATGCAGCAGAAGTCCCGTCAACGACAAAAAAAAGAAAAAAAAAAAAAAAAAAAAAAGTTATGCAGGCAAAAGAGAAGAAGGAAATTGTTTAGGTGGATGTATGAGCTTGTTTTAGATGATAATGTAAAGTTACAACTAAGAGGTAAAATAGCTCCTTTTCAGTATTTCTTTTTCAACTGAGATGGTCCTCGTGAAAACAGTCCTTGGCACAGAAGTCTCAGGCCCATCAACGCAAACACATATGTAACTCACAGACATTAAGAAACAACGAATGACTATCACAGGAAGGACCAGAACAAATAGAAGCTTTAAAAATAGCCGCTGACAAATCCCTGCAGACAGCGGCAGGAAGTTGAGACAGAATGGGATAGCAAGGTGGCCAGCTGAAAGGTCACAGACTAATTCTCCCACACACTGACCCACCACCCACACCGAAACCCCCACCCCGTCCCCACTCGCTGGAGAAGCCTGTCCAGACTTGGCTCGCTCTAGTATGTGTTATTCAATTTCCCAAAGCTAACATCATGGTCGTTTTTTTTTTGTTTTTTTTTAAGTTCGCAATCGACTCGAGATGTAATCACCAGCGCCTCTGCTGGTTGCCGCCAAGTACTGCAATAGATTCCTTCAAACCAAGAGCAACAATCAATTTAACAATCAACAAAATGCTGTACAATCAATTAATTGGTTAATCAATTAGCCCCTTATATTAAATGATCCATTTCACTTGACAGGTATTTAAAAATTAATACAACTACAATAACATGGTAACCAATGTATCCATCAAATCAATGCCAGCGATGGGTTGAGGCTAGAGGTGGGAATCTTGGGGCACCTCACGATTCGATTGCGATTACGATTCAGAGGCTACGATTCGATTATAAAACGATTATTGATTCCCCCCCAGGCAGCAGAAAAAAAACAATGTATTTTGGTGCTTTTAATGTTTCGTACATTAGTTACAAAAATAGTACAAAAGTCCTCTCAGGCCTAAATAAACTACTATTTCAGTATCAAGTTAACAGGTCAAAACAGTAAATAAAATACTCAAGTCCTCATTCTGTAACAACAGCTTTTAGGTATATTCAGTCTTCAACAGAATAAAACATAGCATTGAGCAAAAATATATTATTTTTATCCACTCAAAAGTGCACTGAGGTATAAATGAAAGACAATGTGAACTACTACTTCAATACAAATGCCTAAAAAAAAAAAAAAAAAAGTGCTTTCCTGCTTTTTAAGTTGTGTAAAGATGAACATGTAAACATTAAAGTTTCTCAGAGGTACAAAAAAAAAAAACTCAAGTGCTTTTCTGCTTTTTAACTTGTGTAAACATGAACGTGTAAACATTAATGGGATCGTTCGGGTTTTTTAACATGAATCTCAATTTGATCCTCACCTCCCGTGTGTGCGATCTGCACTGACTTCGGCGTTGGACGAGAGGAAAATAGTCCACCAAGCTGGCTGGGGTCTCGGAAATAAAGCGTTTTTCTTCTAAAAACTTTTTGTTTTCAAAAGCGTGATACATTTCCACCACAATACTCTTTTCTGAATAAAGTCAGACGCCATTACCGCCAGCCACTACTTTTCTGTTCGTTCGTTCGTATCACTGCGCGGCGCCCTGTAGAACGCTAACCGACGCACTGCAGCCAGCTAGCTGATACTTCCGCCTGAAGTTGTTTGCCTTTTCGGAGCAGGTCTGATCTCACGAAGAGGTGGGTTGGTCAGCTCAGCCATGCTTGTTGTTGTTTTGAATCTCGAGGCGGGTCCGTCCCAAAAGCGTCCCGAAGACCGCGCGCGCTACTACGTTTCAGTTCCGCGTACTTTTCGCTCCGGTTCACTTTAGTTTCGCTTCCCTTGGCATATTTATATAATCGGAATTTGGACGTTTGTGAATCGTTCTCGATTGTTCCACGGCCGAATCGTGAATAATCTAAGAATCGGAAATTTTGCACACCTCTAGTTGAGGCAGAGGTGGTATCACCCTGACTATGATCTGTGACTACCGAAACCAGGTATCAGTGCCAATACCAGTCTTATTTTAAGGTATCGGTACTCGTGTTGGTGACTGTTACCATTATGGGCCGCCCTCCTGCAGCCATTTTACTAGGGATGGGCAAGTACCGATACCAGGTATCGGTATCGGGCCGATACCAGCCTTTTTTCAAGTACTCGAGTACTTGTGACGCAGACGAGTAAAGCGACCGATGGCAGAGGGGGAAGACGTTAAGTGAGTTTTCCTTGCCTGTAACTGACGCTAGCTTGCAGCAGATTTTCACCAAAACTTCACCGGTTTGGAAATACTTCAAAATTGTGAATCTTAAACAAAAAGAGCATTTTTGTGTTTTATTTTGAGCGTTAAGACTATTGAAGAGTGACTATGCTGTTTTTTTTTGGGTCAAAATTAAAGGAAATATATTTGTTTAAAATATGTTTTAGTGATTTTTTTTTTTATTTGTCAAAATGTACTACTGGTATCGGCAGTTGGTATCGGTATCGGTGAGTACTGAGGGTCTGAGTATCGGTATCGGTCTGAAAAAAAAAGTAGTATCGAACATCCCTACATTTTACGATCAGGGACTAGAAATTAGAAATTGTATGAATGCAAAGTTGCCATTAATTTTTGCCAGTTTTTTAACTGCAATCAAAAAAAAAAAAAAAAGTTCAGAGTTGTTGTGAAACACTTATGTTTAATGTATATACACTGTGTTTTTTATGACTTTGGTGATGGCTAGAGCGTGCCCATCGCTTCCTTGCAAACAGGAAACGCACCGGTTGCTCCATGATCTGTTTCTTCTTCGGTAAATTAAAACTTTAAAAAGAAGAAGAAGAAGAAGAAGAAAAAAAAAAAAAGCAATTCATGGCGTGCGTAGATCATTAACGCAAGAGCAAACGCATAAGTATAAATCAGGCTTAACAGTTAGCCAGCCTGCATGATGAAGGCCTTAGCGTTAGCTGTCCCTGTAGTACCTAGTTTAAAAATATGCTTATTACTGTATGTATTTAGTTTGCTACCTTTTGTTCAATATACGTTAGAATGTGCACGACGACTGCACAACAATACATTCTAACGAGCAATGACAGACTATTAGCTAAATTTGAGACTTAACTTTGTGTTGGTGATGGTAGACAATTAGGCACACGGTTGTGGTCCGTTAGTTCGGCTTTGTAGTGGACACATTGCACTAGGGATGCACAATATTTATCGGGCCGATACAATATCGGCCGATATGGGAAAATATAACGTCATTTTTCATCGGCCCGATATGTATATTTTAGCCGATACATCTATTAAAGTCTGTACACTGTTTGCAACGTGAGGACCCTACAATACACCAAGTCGCGCTGCTTACGTCTTGTATAGACCATGTTGCGCTGATTACATCCTCTATCATGCCTCTCGCTCTTGTAGACAAAAAAAACAAAACAAGAACGGCTTAACCGAAGCTTATTTATTATTTTCCAGTCTGTGTTTCCCTCACGGGACCACAGGAAACAACATAACCACCCACACACCCACAAGGGTTGCTGCAATACCAATTTTGTCTATTTACTTGATTTCAATTTTTTTTTTAAATTAAGGTAGACAAATGTCAATGCATATAATTTTACCAAACGTTCACCTACCTCATCCTCATGCACTATTGCACTTAAGGTTGAATAAATGCATTCCTACTGCATAAATACATGAATGTTTTGTTTTTCCAGATAAACCAGTTGTAGTTCTGTATTAATTTAAAAACGAACTTTTTATTTTGTGTAATTATCGGTTAGCCATTTCATATAGAAAATACACATTTTTAAAAATCATAATCAGAGCTACTAAAACAGTTTTTCCATTCCTGGATGAACAAATGCAGATTATATGAAGGCTATATTAAATATTAAAAAAAACAAAACAAATGTATCGTTATCGGTATCGACCATACAAAGCAGGAAATTATCGGTATCGGTTGAAATTTTTCATATCGTGCATCACTACATTGCGCTTTGTTAGTCTTTAAGTGTGAAGTAATCCCAAACTTTGGACATTATCTGTGTTTTACACACTCTTTCCTCATGGATTGACATTTAAGATCATAATACTGATTTAATTGAGAGTCTGCAGTAACATTAGTCCATACTCCATAGCCTATTGAAAAAACAGCAATGTTAAAGTTGAAGTCAATCTAAAAAAAAAATTCTTTACATGCCCCCACTAGTCAAAACACGTACCCGTTTTCTGGTTTTAATGCCGAGCCTTGATTGGTCGTTACCTGATCTCTGAGGAACTGTGATGTCATTTTCAGTTGACAGGAAGTGCCAAAGCGGCCGCCCCCGAGATGTATGAAAACAAATGGATTTTGCTGCTTAATTCATATTCCACATGCAAAATATTAATCAAAATTAGACTAGTAAAGGCGCATTAAACTTTTTTTTTTTTTTTTTTTTTTTTTTAAACTTTGAAGCAATTTAGCCATTTAAGTGGGTTGTTTTCCTGTTCTGTCACACAGCCAGGTCAGGTATTTGTCACTTGAACTCTGCACATTTCAAACAAGTGGATGTTCAAATTGCAATTGAACATTTGGACTTCTTGTGTAAATCAAGCCTAAAGGGTTGACCAGCCTCCGCGCAAAGTAGCGACAACGGTGTAGGTTACGGAAGTTTGCTGAATAATTTAAATATTGTCAGATGATAAATCTCATTTCAAAACGACATGGTAAACACCAGACGCTTCAAATGTCATTCAATTAGGAATTTGACCCAAACCTTGTGTTAAAAGTCGGGAAAAAAAATGTGGAGGTCAAACTGTCGTCAAGTGGTGACTTCAGCATATTGCTAAAAATAGCTGTTGTTATCTGCTGTATACATTGTATCTTGTGAAATTTACAGTGTTTTGTTTTGTTTTATTTTTGCAACAACAACAAAACTATAATAGATGTTCAAAGATGCTGGCGGATTTACTCTGGGACAGAATTATTACATTTCCATCATTTCCTAGGGGAGCATTTGCTTTCAAATTCAAACTTTGCCGACAGTCATCTAAGAAACAAAGCTGATATTTTTGTAGAGTTGTAGTAATTTAGATGTTCCATAGTTAAATAAGAGAAATATGGCATAGACATATTGCACAACAGAGCGAAAGCATTCGACAGACTGTTTGAAATAAAATAAATGGTGTGACGTGATAGCAACACTTAATCGCTGAAGCTGGGTAGAAACAGAAGGGAGGATTTGGAATAATCACCTATCAGCCACAATCACTTGGAGCACATTTGATCTAAAGCAGGTGTGATGTTTCACACACATGCCGACGAGAGACTTCACGGAGTCAAAAACGATTTAAATGTTGACGTTAGGCGTGAGCCATGCATGGAAATTCATCCATTCAGACGAGAGGTGGTGGTGGGGATGAGATCCAGGAAGTTGCATGGAATCTTCCAGTAAGATCACATCGGACTTCAGAAAAAGTGGCCATGCAGCGTTTTAAGCGTTCATGGTCCAAATACACCAAGCCCTTGTTGTATTAAACATGCCAATATGTTAATATGAACACTCCAAAGCAAACGAGCGATATTACACTACCACTTTGGTCAGAACAGATTTTACACCCGGAAATGTAATGCAAAACTGTTTTTTTCCTCTCTCTCCAAGCCACGCCGCAGAAAAACGAAGTCAAGAAGACAGCAAACAACGGAGCAGAAAATTATCACAAAAAGCACAATTATAATGACAATGATAGATCAAATGTTCTATAAAACGCCCATGCAGGAGGAAGTTGTTCTTTGCCCAACAAAATTTGCCTCCTTAGTTCGGGGTTTCTAGTTGAGTTGGCACATACTTCTTCTTTCAGAGGCTACCAACAACTTCTTAGTATTCATACAAGACGACGAAGTCAAAAGTTTGTCGAATTTTTCATTGAGTCTTACCGTTTAAACACTGGAGTACTGGACAGGCTTTTGCGCAAGCAGGCGAAAGGGGCTCAAGTGAAGTGAACAAGACAAGTGACAGAGGGGAAAAAAATGTGAGAATTCCCGCTAACGGACGGAACGACATCCGGCAAACTACTATCAAAATAAAAGCGTGAAAAGTGACGTTGCAATGCCAAAATCTCATACGGTTCATTGCACATTTTTGTTGTGTCCAAATTTTGGGGCCAAACAGTGAATTGTAGTCCATAAGATTTGGCAAAAGTGACAAAAGTACTCACACTATACACATACTCTGGTAAAAGTATAAGTACTCATTTAACGGAATCGTTTAAGTAAAGAAAACGCATAAAGTAGGCCTGAAATTTGCTTCCTGTCATATGACAATAATGTACACGCTTTGATAATTGGCTAATGGTAACAACTAAAAGAATAAATTTTGATTTTTTTTTTTTTTTTGGATTACACGAAAAAAAAAATTTTAATGCAAGAAGCCGATTGTTTTGATGCTGGCACAAGGCAACACTTTCCACAACTGCAGCAGCCCTCATGACCACACTGTCCAATGTAAAAGAGAGAGAGAGAGAGAGAGAGAGAGAGCGAGAGAGAGAGAGGTGGGTGGGGGGGTGGGGGGGTGGGGGGGGGGGCGAGATTGACACTTAATCGCATATTTATAGTGTTGTTCCGATACCGTTTTTTGGCCCCCGATACCGAAACCCAGCTTTGCAGTAGGCTATCGGCCGACACCGATACTATACCGATACTTAAGGCTTTTTTTTTTCCCTCAACTTGCAAAAGCTGTCCTGCTATTGGTTAAGAGCATTCAAGGGCCAATAGGATATCTTATATCGGCATGCAGTGAACATGTCACATACCAGTGAATGTCGTGCACGAGAAAGACACAAGATGCTGCATCCAAAGTCCTATATTAGCGTTGGATTTAATGGTATCGGCATGTTACTTGTGAGTGGTCACTGATACCGATACCACTGTTTTAATGCAGTATCGGCACCTCTGCCGATATCAGTATCGGTATTGGAACAACACTAATTTTTAGTATTGCATATTTATAGATGCATGACAGCATTTTGTGCTGAACGACATTGCCTAACCTTGCTTTCGCAAGATGAATTCTCGCGGTATTTGTGAGTTTCATACATATCCATCTACCTATTGCCAGGTTAGACATTCCCTGATACCGAAAAAAAAGTGCAAGAAAATCTCACATGTAGCAGTTCCGTATGCGATTGGCTGCGTAATGACATCTAGTGGCAGAACTGTAGTACAGCGTTCGCTTCCACTCAGAATGCACAATTTGCTGTAGACTTCTATTTTGAGAGGTCATTGGTATGATTGGTACGGTACTGGTGATTGTCTACAATTGGCAACAATTTAAAAATATAACAAAAACCCCATTGAGTTAGAGTTTTATGCTGATTAATACTAGAATTGGCATGCCGTTTCCAAAATTGCAGTCAGTTTTTCTCCGTTTTTTTCCTCCAGTATACACTCCAGATAGCAAAATTCCAGATTAGTTGTAGTGAGCCTGTACAGCAAGGAGCTGCAGCTAAATGACATGTTTTTTTTTGCGTGCAGTCGCAATTTAGACGGTAAGAAGTGTGCGCGGCTCCCAATAAATCGGTCCTATCAATATCTCCAAACCGAAATCTTGCATAGTAAGAATTAAGAGTTAGGGCTGGCATTTCTCTTCACCTTGTGCCTAAGGGCACACCATTGTTAAATTTTCTTGTTTTTTTTTAAATGTTTCAAAGCTTGTAACTGTTAAATCTTGTTTTTACATAGAAATTGATTTTAAAAAATAGAGGGATCCTATAGCTCAAAAAACTTGCCATTAAGAAAAACTGAAAAGTTTTGGATTCCACACACACAAATTTAAAAAACAGCTCTCAGACCTAACTCAGCAAAATGCCCAATTTTTAGCACTGGGAGCACATCCCAGTGCTATCAAAGAAAGCACTATCACAGTATGTCTTTCCAAATTATACTGTAAGAGGTATGTCAAAGTAACGTTTTTTTTTTTTTTTAACGGTCACACACACTTAACATTGTATTCGTTGCAAATGTAGGAATCAATACAAAAAGGACACATTAGTTGGTTAATATACACTGCAGGTTTTATTATAATTTTCATTTACTACAAGTTTGGAGGAATGGACTTGGAAATTCCAACTTTCAACCTACAGACAAAAATCTTTGTCAGAAAAAAAAACAAACAGTAAAAAACACTTCTGAGCAGTTAAGCGGCTGGAGCATCGACCAATCACATCAGGACAACCATGTGTAAAACAATTTGTACTATAGTAACAAGCATCCTTCTGTGCAGGACATGAACAAGAGCAGCAACACTTCTTAGCTGGTGTCCATCTGAGAATACAGAACCAAATTAACCATTAGACGCCTTTAAAAATGTTCATTCTTTATCAGTGTACTGAAGGAAAAACCAAACTCACTCTTGCATTGTAGGCGTCTAACTGAGCATCAAGTTCTTCTGCTGAAAGCTGCTGCTTGCTAGCACCCCCTCGGCCACCTCGACCCCGTCCTCTGAAGCCACCTGCGCCACGACCTCGGCCTCCTCTCTGCATACCACCGAAGTTTCCCCCGCGGTTCCTGTTCATTCCACCGCCTCTGGTCATACTTGGAAAAGACAACAGCACCATTACAATTGTGTCATGCTTGAGGACCAAGTTTGTTAATTAAATGACCTACCCCTGCATTGGCCGCCTCTGTGTGTCAATCTGTGACGTGACTAGCTGTATGTTCATGGGCCTCCCTGGAAGGACAAAAAAAGAAAATCAGAGATTTGGAAAATGGGCATGCATGGATAGAAGTGACCGTGAAGGCAAACCAAATTCACTTACCATCCAGCGGGATGCCATTATACTGTTTCATGGCCTTGAGCGCATCTGCCCTTCTTTCAAAGTGGACATCCGCCGTTCCTAGGCTTCGTCCTGAACGATCGTAATGAACTGCAGCCTTTTTCAGTGTCCCGAACTCGGCAAAAAGTTCCTAAACAACAACAAAGGAAACTTGAGCAACAACCTCTTAGCACCTCATCTTTGACAAAACGTGAAATTGCACCTGAATATCAGCATCAGAAACACCAAAGTCGAGATTGGAGACAAGAAGCTTCCCTCCGGTTTCCATGCCAGCGCCGCCGCCAGCTGCGCCGTTGAATCCACTGTAGCCGTTGTCGAACATGTCGTGTTGCCATTTATCTGGAAGCTGTTTGGGCTGCAACAGACGAAAGAGAACGCACCTGCTGACTTGAGGAATCCGCTTGTCTCTGTCAATCAGAGTCCACATGGCTGGGTGTTAGGGCAAGCAGAGGCTCCACTTCCAACATGGCCAGGGTGCTCAGCTCCCCCAGATGCCCACCCAATCACCACAAGCATGGCATTCCTCACAGTAGGACGTAAACAAAGGCTATAGTCTTATGGGGGCTGTATTGCTTTTAATGCATGCATTTAGCCTAGTCTGATGCTCTGTGCTTTTTTTTTTTTTTTTTATACACAAAACACCACGCATCACTTTTTTTTTTTTTTTTTTTTACATGGTCAACTGGCCCACCCAGGCTAACAGCAAATGCGGCTCGCTGCTCCCTCCACAAACAGGCGTTCCAGAAATGATCCTCAACTTCTTTGTCCCCTGCTGAAACAGCCTTGCCTCCCGCGATGAAAAATGATTCCTGGCCGACCAAAAGTTCATTCAAGCCAAAGAAACTGGCTTTTATTGTCCATGACGAATGTGGATGGATCAGAAAACTAGCATTGGTACGGCGTTTATAGGAGCGTAGTTTTAGCCGAGCGTCCATTTTGAGAACACGCCATTTTGACTCGGGCTTTGTCTGGTACGTTCAGAGACGCACTCACACACGGGCTGGTGATTAGTTGACTATCTGGAGACTATACGGGGGTGAAGTCCTCGGATGCATCCACCACTCCGCTTGAAAAGAATGCCCATTCAAATAGAGCCGGTCAGCCACTACGGGACAAAGGACATCCTGGGCGCTCACAAATTGTTGCTCCTTCCGAGATGAAAAAAACAAAAACAAAAGAAAAGAAAAAAATAAATACTGGATGCTCTCTCGCCGTTCTCCTCTTGCCGCCATAAAGCCACTCGATGAACAGCAAAGATATTGGCGGTGGACGAAAAAAATGTATTCTGCGGTAGTAGATTCAAAATGGCGACGCCAAGCCCTTCCACGATCCAACTTGTAGCTAATGGGCAAGATGGCTAGCACATTTGCTGTTTCAAAAATGGGCTTCTTCTTGAGGGGGATAATGTAACATAAGGTTGGTTCGGGAAAGGACAGACACATTAAGCATACAAATTCCTTTTAATGCTCAACCGCTCGTGTTATGATCTCTCCGTCGAGAGAAATTTGGCGGCTAGCAATCACTTTTATTCGTCGATTAGCAAGCTGGCTGGAGTATAGAAGGATGTTACCCGGGCATTCCGAAGTTTGCCCGAGGTTTTCCCCTTTCCTGCCCATTCTCATACCCTGTTGTATGGCGTCGGTCTGCCTCGAGCGCGGTTCGTGTTTTGGCGGTTCCTCATGGGGCCGGATCCTCCGCCTCGGCCTCCAAATCCTGCGCCGCTCATTCCAAGGCGCCCAGCGCCTCCTCCTCGGCCGCCGCCAACTCCTCCGCGGCCTCGGCCTCTTCCACCCCTGCCACCACCTCTCTGCTGCCTGTTCTGTTTGATAATGTCGTCTAAAGACATATCCATTTTGTCGGTCATAATGCTGTCTTCAAAAAGCTAAAACTGTTGACGAAATAATAGTAAAAGTAGGTATAACCTAATCTTGCTACACTTGCTCGTCTGCCTTCACGCGCCCGAACCACCAATACACAAAGGGCTTGCCTTACAAAACCCCCACCCTCAGCTAACCCCACGTCATCACGCATCATACGTAACTACGCACATACGTCACAGGACGTTAGATTGTGAGAAAAAAAAACAAAAACAAAAAAAACAACAACTTGAGTCACAGGCGTAAGAAACCATTTTGCCTAAATATATTTTTAGATTTAGGCAAAATGGTTTCATTCTAGACTCACACTCAAAATTTGAGTGTTTTTATTTTTTCTACCAGATCACATCACGCATCAAGTTTTGGACTAGGAATCAATTTCATATACTGCTACTAGTAAGAGGGAAACTGCTACTGTTTTAAATACTACATTAAATATTGTGATTGTTTTCCAATCTGTGCATTGTGCAAAAAAAAAAAAGTTAAAAATTATTTTGTACTATTGAATTAATGCAGTAAAGGAAGCAAAAACACAACACATTGTAAAAATTAAACGCTGCAAATGGCCACAAGGTGTCTGTGTGTGTGTGTGGTGTGTGTATGTATGTATATATATATATATATATATATATATATATATATATATATATATATATATATATATATATATATATATATCAGAATGGGTGACAATAATTTTCAACATGATAAATACTGGACTTTATTATTGGACTTTTATGTGCAAGATCATTGGCAGCCTTGGGGACATAAAACAATAAAACAGCATTGGTGCCATGGCATAGCCTGAAAGCATTTCCAAAATATACAGAAAAGTGTGGTTTCCTGTTTCTATTCTTTGCCACATGGGGGGGATATTTGCATGGTATTTTGGCTTTGCTATGGCATGCTGAGATGTTAATAAAACAGCATCCTGAATTCATTTCTTTTTCATTTAAGTGACAGCATCTTTCAGCATTCGCAAGCTGTCAATTTCATACAGTAGCATTCTGACCTGGGATATACAATACAGAGTACTTGTAGACAATTGGTCAGTATCTGTGGTAGATGAATACAAAGAGGTTTAGTGTAAAAGTATTTTATTCAACAATTTGTTGCAAGGCTTTAGGAAGAGGTGTTAATCAGTTGAGCTGAATATTTTGGGAGCTTTCTTAGTAAAGCCTGTTTGAAGTAAAACACAATTTCGGGATTAAGAACGTTGGCTTTGCATTTGGTTTTTTAAAATATGATCATCAAAGTGTGCATCAGATGTGTCACGCCGTTATGCTACACCTTATCTAGCCAACTACATTTTTTTTTAAATTTAATTTTATTTTTTTATACAAAACATAACGATAAAACAGAAAAGCCCTTTATAATTTTTTTCCCCCAGGATCATGTACGTAGCAGTAGCAAAGACTGCAGTCTTTTGTGTCCAGTGGAACAGTTTGTACCTCAGCATCTGACGCCGACAACATCTGAGGGAGGTTTACCAGTCCTTCTCATACATTAGGACGATTGTGTGGCCTTCGACATGGTTCACGACAGATTTTTAATATGTAGAACTCTTCTTCATCACTTGTAGGGTGTAAAGAAAGACAAGGGCTTGCTGTGGGCCAAAGTTCACAGAAAATTGTTTGGCATTCTGCCTCAGACTGGCAAATGGGGCTGACTTTAGATGTCAGAGGACACGTTCTCAATGATGATGGGGTGGGAAAAAAAAGTGCATGGACCAGCTTGAGGACTAGGATTTCTTTGAGTCTTGTGTGTTACGCTTCTTGAGGTCAGTCAGGTCCACTGGCGTGAAAGCTGATGATCACCAAGAGGAAAAATGTGAGTATGTCACTTTGTATTAATCCTTTACTGATGAGTGGGAGGTACATTTCATTTCATTTATGCTTACAGTGAAGGGTAGGATTTGGATTCTTCTCAACATATTGCTGTGGCCCGCGGTCATTTCGCTCGGTGTTTTGTGCTGATCTGATTTCTCTGAGCACAAACTGCCAGGCTGTGAATCAAAAAACAAATAGCTTGGTTAGTTTAGGATATCGATTTGTGGTTTTATTTTATTGAAGTAAAGACAGGACAGTACAGAAACACTCAATGTAATAATGCTGTTAATCTTAAAGTATCTTCAGACCTGCGTTGTTTAGTCCATTTTAAACGGACCAGAGTGTGAATACACACAAACGAATCCTGGTGCGGATCTAACAACCTGACCAAACACCCACTTTTTGAGATGGTCTCGGTGCGGTTAGCTTCAAGTGTGAATACAAACTACAGGCAAACTGCACCAGCTAATTGACAATGCGCTTTGTGGTGCTTACAAGCCACCGTAGCTAGGAAACGTGGGGAAAAAATAGCCCGTAGTGAATGTTGTAATTTATATGTGATCCTCCATCTTCTATTTAGCCACGTTGTTGCCAGCATTTTGTGGGTCAGGGCACGCAGAGCACATCGGCTCCTTCGGGTTACTGCATGCAATCGCTGATGCTGTTCCAAAATAGGAACCTGCATTGAATAAGCTGCTCTTGACATTCACAATTATTTTGCAGCTCTAAAAACAATACAAATATGCAAAGCAGCAATGCAGCAGGTAGGAATTCCATGTTTTCCTCCATTTCCGGGTTTGTGCTCTGCATGTCGCCCTCAACGTTTATTCTGTCCGATTGGAACACTGATTGTCACACGTGTTGATGGGTTTACAGAATACAGGTCACTTGCAAAAAATACAATGTGACCTGAGTGTGAAGAAAATGTCCTAAACTTTTAAAGATTGTTGTCATATATCAACAACGTGTTATGAAGCAACAACTGTGCAACTATTTGTCAAATTGAGTAAACAAATTATTGGACACTTTTCTATTTGAATTACTATTCATGACTTTGGGTGTGTAAATAAATAGTAATAATGACACTCTGTCTGAAATGATACTTACTATCATGGATAAAACGCACATTTTCCTCATGTGCTGGAGTGAAGAGCTCCCCACAGTTGGTAGGTGATCTTGGGCTTGTAGTCCGCTTATAACTATTCACCATTCTGGGAGCAGATGAGCTTGAGAAATGTGAAACAACCACATCAGCAGAATGAAATGCCTGAAGCAGGTACATTGGAAGAATATTAACTGATCTATTCATCTGATGTATTAATACTTGTTGTAATAATGCATAACTTACCTTGTCATTCTGTTTACAGTCGTGCTCTCTCCTCACTGCTCTATGGTGAGTACCTTTAAAGAAGTCGTTTCAAAGTCCTCAACTAGCAATGAAAATGAGCAAGAATTTTAGTCAAATCCCATGATGTAAAAACGTCAAAACACAATGGTAAACACAAAGAAAAGACACTATCTTTTCGGGATACATGGGTGTCACTTAACAGGAACGATTCAAATTAGTATAATAGTTGTTGATTCTGAGTTGTTGGTATTAACTCTATAGCAAAGGCTCGCCATACGTCAGCAGAATTGAGAAAACAATCACGGTCACTGACAAAGGAGCATTGTTTACGTTTCGACTTTTCCTCGCTCCTTTGACTCGGTTTTACCATCAGGCAACGCAACCAAAACTACAGTACATTGTAGTTTACTGTATGACCTGTTTGTTGAAAAATCCG